>NC_052312.1:6367076-6382076 GCF_016432855.1 Salvelinus namaycush | reverse complement strand
GACTACTGTACACCCTTCCAGAACATCCAGGCTGACCCCGAACCCCTTCAATCTCCTGAATAAAAACTGTCGCTAACTTGCTTAAAGTCTGCATTCTCTGTAAATCTCTGCTTGTGGGGCTGGCTATGAGACTGGCTATAGGACTGGCTAAAGGACTGGCTATGGGACTGGCTATGAGACTGGCTATGGGACTGGCTATGGGACTGGCTATGGGACTGGCTATGGGACTGGCTATGGGACTGGCTAAAGGACTGGCTAAAGGACTGGCTATGGGACTGGCTATGAGACTGGCTATGGGACTGGATATGGGACTGGCTATGGGACTGGCTATGGGACTGGCTAAAGGACTGGCTAAAGGACTGGCTATGGGACTGGCTATGGGACTGGTTATGGGACTGGCTATGGGACTGGCTAAAGGACTGGCTATGGGACTGGCTATGGGACTGGCTATGGGACTGGCTAAAGGACTGGCTATGAGACTGGCTATAGGACTGGCTATGGGACTGGCTATGAGACTGGCTATAGGACTGGCTATGGGACTGGCTAAAGGACTGGCTATGGGACTGGCTATGGGACTGGCTATGGGACTGGCTATGGGACTGGCTATGAGACTGGCTATGGGACTGGCTATGGGACTGGCTATGGGGCTGGCTATGGGACTGGCTATGAGACTGGCTATAGGACTGGCTATGGGACTGGCTATGGGACTGGCTATGGGACTGGCTATGGGACTGGCTATGAGACTGGCTATAGGACTGGCTATGGGACTGGCTATGAGACTGGCTATGGGACTGGCTATGAGACTGGCTATAGGACTGGCTATGGGACTGGCTATGGGGCTGGCTATGGGACTGGCTATGGGACTGGCTATGGGGCTGGCTATGGGACTGGCTATGGGGCTGGCTATGGGACCGGCTATGGGGATGGCTATGGGCCTGGCTATGGGGCTGGCTATGGGACTGGCTATGGGACTGGCTATGGGGCTGGCTATGAGCCTGGGGCTGGCTATGGGTCTGGCTATGGGGCTGGCTATGGGACTGGGGCTGGCTATGAGGCTGGCTATGGGGCTGGCTATGAGCCTGGGGCTGGCTATGAGGCTGGCTATGGGGCTGGCTATGGGACTGGGGCTGGCTATGAGGCTGGCTATGGGGCTGGCTATGGGACTGGGGCTGGCTATGAGGCTGGCTATGGGGCTGGCTATGAGCCTGGGGCTGGCTATGAGGCTGGCTATGGGGCTGGCTATGGGACTGGGGCTGGCTATGAGGCTGGCTATGGGGCTGGGGATAGTTATGGGGCTGGGGATGGTTTTGGGGCTGGTTATGGGGCTGGGGATGGTTATGGGGCTGGTTATGGGGCTGGGGATGGTTATGGGGATGGTTATGGGGCTGGGGATGGTTTTGGGGCTGGTTATGGGGCTGGGGATGGTTATGGGGCTGGTTATGGGGCTGGGGATGGTTATGGGGCTGGGGATGGTTTTGGGGCTGGGGATGACTATGGAACTGGCTATGGGGCTGGCTACGGGGCTGGCTATGGGACCGGCTATGGGACTGGCTATGGGGCTGGGGTTGACTACGGGACCGGGGCTGGCTATGGGGCTGGCAATGGGACTGGCTATCGGGTTTGCTATGGTGCTGGGGATGGGGATTGGGCTGGCTATGGGTCTGGGGATGGTTATGGGGCTGGGGATGGTTTTGGGGCTGGGGATGGTTATGGGGCTGGCTGTGGATGACTATGGAACTGGCTATGGGGCTGGCTATGGGACTGGCTATGGGACTGGCTATGGGGCTGGCTATGGGACCGGCTATGGGGCTGGCTATGGGACTGGCTATGGGACTGGCTATGGGGCTGGCTATGGGACCGGCTATGGGGCTGGCTATGGGACTGGCTATGGGACTGGCTATGGGGCTGGCTATGGGACCGGCTATGGGGATGGCTATGGGTCTGGCTATGGGACTGGCTATGGGTCTGGCTATGGGACCGGCTATGGGGCTGGCTATGGGACCGGCTATGGGACCGGCTATGGGACCGGCTATGGGGCTGGCTATGGGACTGGCTATGGGGCTGGCTATGGGACCGGCTATGGGACCGGCTATGGGGCCGGCTATGGGACTGGCTATGGGGCTGGCTATGGGACCGGCTATGGGGCTGGCTATGGGACTGGCTATGGGACTGGCTATGGGGCTGGCTATGGGACCGGCTATGGGGCCGGCTATGGGACTGGCTATGGGTCTGGCTATGGGACTGGCTATGGGGCTGGCTATAGGACCGGCTATGGGGATGGCTATGGGTCTGGCTATGGGACCG
The DNA here is from genome assembly GCF_016432855.1 of Salvelinus namaycush. Taxonomy (NCBI): domain Eukaryota; kingdom Metazoa; phylum Chordata; class Actinopteri; order Salmoniformes; family Salmonidae; genus Salvelinus; species Salvelinus namaycush. The sequence continues at coordinate 6,379,772 of NC_052312.1, read as the reverse complement.
GCTATGGGACCGGCTATGGGACTGGCTATGGGGCTGGCTATGGGACCGGCTATGGGACCGGCTATGGGACCGGCTATGGGGCTGGCTATGGGACTGGCTATGGGGCCGGCTATGGGACCGGCTATGGGTCTGGCTATGGGACTGGCTATGGGGCTGGCTATGGGACCGGCTATGGGGCTGGCTATGGGACTGGCTATGGGGCCGGCTATGGGACCGGCTATGGGTCTGGCTATGGGACTGGCTATGGGGCTGGCTATGGGGCTGGAGTTGGCACTAGTCATAGACCCACTCTATCCCATGATGTCAGGCCCAATGCAGACTTGGCTAATGGTAATATCTGGTTGGTAATGTGGGTAAGTGAGGGCAGAGATTTTCGCAGGTATTGTGTTGGTGAATCATAATAGAAGTCAGAGATACTGAGGCACTGGTATCTGGGTACACAGTTTGTGCTCTACAGGACTTCGGGCAATGTGTGTGTGTGCGTGTGTGTGTGTGTGTGTGTGTGTGTGTGTGTGTGTGTGTGTGTGTGTGTGTGTGTGTGTGTGTGTGTGTGTGTGTGTGTGTGTGTGTGTGTGTGTGTGTGTGTGTGTGTGTGTGTGTGTGTGTGTGTGTGTGTGCGGAGATTTTTTTCCAGGTCTAATGTATTCAGGTGGATTGGATCAGCTAAGTTTCCCTCTGATAGGAGACTGGGTGATTGTGCCCACTCAGTCCCATTGATTGACAGTAATCCACTAACAACTAGGCCTCTGCTGCCCATGCCTCTCTGGGCTTTGTAGTCGGAAACGTTAAATAGGACCAAAAGAGTGATTCTCAAAGGACAGCCTTTTTATCTAGTTACAGTACCTGAACTGATCAAGATCAATCCATACACATAGTGTACAGTGTGGAAGTGGACGCTGGACAACAGGGGGTACAGAGGTAGTCTATCCCAGGGGGTGTAGATGTAGTTTAGCCCAGGGGGTGTAGATGTAGTTTAGCCCAGGGGGTGTAGAGTTAGTTTAGCCCAGGGGGTGTAGAGGTAGTTTAGCCCAGGGGGTGTGGAGGTAGTTTAGCCCAGGGGGTGTAGAGGTAGTTTATCCCAGGGGGTGTAGAGTTAGTTTATCCCAGGGGGTGTAGAGTTAGTTTAGCCCAGGGGGTGTAGAGTTAGTTTAGCCCAGGGGGTGTAGAGTTAGTTTATCCGAGGGGGTGTAGAGTTAGTTTATCCCAGGGGGTGTAGAGTTAGTTTAGCCTGGGGGTGAGAGAGAGAGAGAGAGAGAGAGAGAGAGAGAGAGAGAGAGAGAGAGAGAGAGAGAGAGAGAGAGAGAGAGAGAGAGAGAGACAGAGAGACAGAGAGAGAGAGAGAAATGTAATGAGTTCATGGGTTCCTGAGTTAATCTCCAAAAATGTAGAGTTGGAGTTGGATAAATGTAGATAAACTATACTTTTTTCACAAGGACTTATACAGGATATTAACCTCAACATGAAAACCTTCAATCCACATCTAAATTCCACACCAAAAACATTGATTTTAGATAAAATCACCTGAATGGACTATTACTACCAAGGACTATCAAGAACAAAACTGATAACAGACCAGAACCTGCAGAATAAGCACAGTGGAACCTGGAAATACCATCCAACACAAAACTGATTGAGTAATATTCAGTCTGAAGCTACTTCTGAAGCCAAAAAGAAAGAGACAATAATCACTAGGTAATGTTGTGTTGTTATATAAAGCTAAGTAAATAAGTATACTAAGGTACCAAGCTGCTAGGACAGAACAGACCTGGCTGCACCTTCATTTAGCTCTGATGTGTAAAGTCAGATGTGTGAAAGTCTTGAGCCCAACAATGTCAGGAGAGTTTCACAGCCCCCCCCCCACCCAAATGCAGAGGCCTTTGAAGCCCCAGTGGCTTATCCCTGTCCAGAGGGCATTACAATACAGTACCCCATGGATATTCAAAATAACACTGCAAGGTATAAGTACAAAAAAAAGCTCCTCAGGGACAATCCAGAGACACTATTTGCTGACTTCTACAAAAAGAGTAACGTAAGCAACTTAATTTTCTACACAGACCGTCCCCTGGCATGGCACAGTGCTATAAGAGCACACTGCCCCTTTGTCATGAGAGAGGGTATTGGCCCAGGGTGGAAACTCTGAATACTAGACATTGAGGAAATTGAAACAACCTCTGTCAACGTGTACAAGTCTGGGACAGTAATGGTGCAGGGCCTCCTCATGCAGTTCCAGCAGGACTTTTACAGGATCATAGAGAGAACACAGCAGGAAAATCTCTCTCTCTCTCTGTGACGACTCCCCCATCCTGAGTGAGTCTGATCACACCTCTTCAAACTGTCCTGCAGACGAGGATAGTCACCCCCCCAGCACTGAACACACCCAGGTCCCACAACTGCACGGCTCCACATCACTGAGAGGGACAAATTCACAGAGCTGTAGACAGACATGGTGGAGCTCAGAGAGCTACTCCACACAATCCAGACAGAACAAACCCACAAAACAGACCAGCACAACAAAACCCCCCAACAAGACCCGTAGGGCAGAAGGTGGAGATGGACGGCCGTCTGAGAGAGCTGGCTGCTCTACGGACTGAGGTGAGAGAACTTAAAGAGGCACACATGGCACTGAAGGAGGAGGTCAGAAAGCTGAGGTGTGACAGAGAGCAGTACACTCCCCCAGAGAAGCCAGCAGAACAGCCCACCTCAGACCCGGACCACAACCTCAACACCACAGGACAATTGGTCAGGACGCTCTTGATGGTGCAGCATTAGTATTTGGAGAGAACCCTGTGTGGCATAACGGATTTCTTCTGCCACCTTAGGAAGTAGAAGAGCGATGTTGCACCCTCTGGACCAGAGTGGCGGTGTTGTTGGTCCATGTAAAGTCCTCTGTGGTGTGGATCGGGGCGCGTTCCCTCCTCTGCTTCTTGAAGTCAGCAATCAGCTCCTTTGTTTTGCTGACATTGAGGGTGGAGGTTGTTGTCCTGGCACCACACTTACCTCCTCCCTATAGGCTGACTCGTTCTTGTTGGTTATCAGGCCAACAACCGTGTTGTCGTTAGCAAACTTTATGATGGAGTTGAAGTCGTATACACTGAGTCGTCGTGGTTCACTCTGCTGACATTGAGTGCTGCAGTAGGGGCCGTCAGCATGGTATGGATATCTCCATTCATCCGGGGTTTTTGTTTGGGGTATGCCCGGATTGTTATTGTGGGTACTACATCATCAACACATTTCCTAGTGAAGCCAGCATCCCTGTGGAACTCTTTTGACACCTTGTCGAGTCCATGCCCTGATGAATTGAGGCTGTTCTAAAAGTTAGGAAGGTGTTCAAATTTTTTCATCCACTCAGTGTTAAACGCTCAGTCCTTAGTGTTGACGGATGAGTCCTGGGTGGATGAATCTTTGAACATATTCCGATCAGTATTCTCAAAACAGTCCTGCAGTATTGAGTCTGATTGGCCGAAGTGGAGGCGGGGGATGGCTTTGTACGCGTCACAGATGTTTGTGTACACAGGGTCCAGTACACAGGGTCCAGTACACAGGGTCCAGTACACAGGGTCCAGTACACAGGGTCCAGTACACAGGGTCCAGTACACAGGGTCCAGTACGTGGTTTTCTCTTGTGGGGCAGGATACATGTTGCTGATACTTAGGAATACTTTGCTTTATTAAATAACTCCCATCGGCAATAAAATCTGCTTCCAGTTGAGAGGATTCTTGCTGGCTAATGTTCCTGTACAGTTAACTGAGTGCCGCCTTGATGTTTGGTTGTTGCAGTATGTATAAAGCTGTGATAATAGCACGTGTGAATTCCCTCAGCATATAAGTGCGGTCGGCAGTTTGGCATCAGAAACTCCACGTCGGTAGAATATGAGCTTGAGATGTTTTCAACTTCGTTACACCGGGAATTGTTGATTAGAAAACAGTTAAGATTTCTGTGGAGAAACGGATGGAATCCCCCTGTGTCACGCAGAGAATTTCCCTTTAATCATAGCAGGGGCTGGTCCGTCCTCTGTGATGCCGCCTACTGGGCCAACATGCTTTCACTTCCTGATATCTCATTATTTTTTTCTGTGGGGGTAGAAGTCGACCAAATATTTATATATTCCTTAATTCCATTCTGTTTTACTTTTAGATTTGTGTGTATTGTTGTGTATTGTTAGATACTACTCCACTGTTGGAGCTAGGAACATAATAATTTCGCTACACCCACAATAGCATCTGCTAAATTTGTGTATGTGACCAATAACATTTGATTTGAAATAGGTAGAGAAGAAAATAATCTCTAACGTCATCAGGCTCTAAGATGAAGGGTCAATAAAAACAAGACAAAATAATCATGACTTAGAAGGGTCAGATAGGTTTTCATTCCCTCCCTCCCTCCCTCCCTCCCTCCCTCCCTCCCTCCCTCCCTCCCTCCCTCCCTCCCTCCCTCCCTCCCTCCACTCTCCTTCATTCTCCCTCCCTCACTCCCTCCCTTCCTTCCTCCCTCCACTCTCCTTCATTCTCCCCCCCTCCCTCCATCCCTCCCTTCCTCACTCCCTCCCTCACTCCCTCCCTCACTCCCTTCCTCACTCCCTCCACTCTCCTTCATTCTCCCTCCCTCCCTCTCTCCCTTCTCACTCCCTTCTCCCTCCCTCTCTCCCTTCTCCCCCCTCTCTCCCTCCCTCACTCCCTCCCTCCACTCTCCTTCATTCTCCCTATCCCTTTCTCTGTTTCCATCTGAAACCAGAGAAACTTAGCCTGCTTAACATGACCCAAAATAACAAATTGACGTAACTGGACAAATTATGGTGGTATTTGCCTGTAAATAATTTTTGTCTAACAATAACAAAATTTCCCTCAAATCACTATAATAGCTATTGTTCAGTCAGGCATACACATTTAACAAGCTAGTGTCCCCTCTCCATCTATCTGGATAAGGTTTGTATGTCTGTCTGTCTGTTGCTCCCAAACAATTAATGTCAGCAAGGGATGATGACATTGCAAGTGCACTCAATTGGAAATATTGGTGTTTGTGTGTGTTGGGGATGGGGGGGATATGGTGTGTGTGTGTGTGTGTGTGTGTGTGTGTGTGTGTGTGTGTGTGTGTGTGTGTGTGTGTGTGTGTGTGTGTGTGTGTGTGTGTGTGTGTGTGTGTTGGGGATGGGGGGGATATGGTGTGTGTGTGTGTGTGTGTGCGTGTGTGTGTGTGTGTGTGTGTGTGTGTGTGTGTGTGTGTGTGTGTGTGTGTGTGTGTGTGTGTGTGTGTGTGTGTGTGTGTGTGTGTTGGGGATGGGGGGGATATGGTGTGTGTGTGTGTGTGTGTGTGTGTGTGTGTGTGTGTGTGTGTGTGTGTGTGTGTGTGTGTGTGTGTGTGTGTGTGTGTGTGTGTGTGTGTTGGGGATGGGGGGGATATGGTGTGTGTGTGTGTGTGTGCGTGTGTGTGTGTGTGTGTGTGTGTGTTGGGGATGGGGGGGATATGGTGTGTGTGTGTGTGTGTGTGTGTGTGTGTGTGTGTGTGTGTGTGTGTGTGTGTGTGTGTGTGTGTGTGTGTGTGTGTGTGTGTGTGTGTGTGTGTGTGTGTGTGTGTGTGTGTGTGTGTGTGTGTGTGTGTGTGCATCGCATGACCTCTTTGTGTTTACTTGTGCATGTCTGTCCATTTCAAAGGAGTTGGCGGAAACATCAGAGGCGATGTTTCAGGATTAGGTTCTATTAGCTGGATTTATGCGAGGTAAATCCCCAAAGCCTACTCCTCTCCTACACTTCATAAGGTACCCAATTCAGCATACTAAAATGTCAGGCAACTTACAAAGTGTTCCAAAAGATGAATATTAACATGGATTTTTGTGTGTGCCAACAACAGCAGTTAGAACAGACTGAACTCATCAAAACCAGTTCATGGTAGATCAGATTCCACTATTCTAATGGGTGGATGGTTGTTACCATTTGAACCAATGGCCCTTAACCTTAACAGTGTTGGATAGCTCCTTAGTCAAGTGGGTGGGTATTGTCAATTTGGTTAGCATCGATTGGTTACTGTCGTCAGCCAGTGGTTGGCTGGTACCATAGTGGAGATTAATGATTGGTTGATCTTGGCTTTGTATGCCATTATCCTTTCCTTGTTTCCTCTCCTTCGTTACTATGGATATTAGTGCTTCCTGTTTCTGCCTCTACAGCTACACCAGTGGCCTGGTTTTCCCATTACCCTTCTGTCTGTTATCATTATAAGTGAAGGTAGTCTACTGAGTGAAATCTGCTGTAAATCGGCCGAAGTGGTGAAATTCATTGTGATAAACAAAAAAGCACTCGCACATCTGAGTTATCTGGTTGCAGGTGCGTGGGAAAAATGTGATAACTTCAAAGAGTAGAGAAACCTGCACGCTGCTCATAGAACCTTTTTTATTAACGCTGTCGGCCTCTTGGCCTTCCACAAAGTTTCTATTTTCTTTGGTAAGATTCAATTTAAAAGTGAAGCGGGGACAAAGGGCTGAGGTAAAGTGGCAAGGCATCAAATAAAAGAGAGAAAATAAAAGTTGTTACCATAATTAACTGACAAAACGGACAAGGCCTCTTTTAATGTGGAATCTGTCTGAGAATGTTGTCGTCAAGGAGGCCCCAGGGACAGTTTAATACCTCCCTCTCTCTCTTTCTCCTCTCTCTCTCTCCCCCCTCTCTCTCTTTCTCCCCTCTCTCTCTCTCCTCCCTCTCTCTCTCCTCCCCTCTCTCTCTCTCTCCTCCGCATCTCTCTCTCTTTCTCCTCTCTCTCCTCCCCTCTCTCTCTCCTCCCCCTCTCTCTCTCCTCACCCCCTTCTCTCTCTCTCTCTCTCCTCCGCATCTCTCTCTCTTTCTCCTCTCTCTCCTCCCCTCTCTCTCTCCTCACCCCCTTCTCTCTCTCTTTCTCCTCTCTCCTCCCCCCTCTCTCTCTTTCTCCTCCCCTCTCTCTCTCTCTTTCTCCTCCCCTCTTTCTCTCTTTTTCTTGCTAGATGCCCCAGTCTGACCATACACACTGTCACTCATTGCCACTTCATTGATTCCCTGTCCCTCATTCTTCTCTTTGTGTTCCTGTCCTAATGTCAGAGCAGCAGCTGTGTGCTGGCTGCTTGGAGATGTTTTGTCTGCAGTCTGATTCTACAGACTACAGATGTTCCCCATGTTGGATGAGACAATGGTCTGGTCGGACACTACGGCTGTAGAATGGAGCTGCTTATTATAAAACGTGTTTTTCCTGGCAGGGATTATTGTGATGTAAGTCTTCAGGATGGAAAGTGTGTGTTGCTCTCTGACTGATCAGGCTCTCTGACTGACTCTTCCATGGGGGATGACTGACTCTTCCATGGGGGATGACTGACTCTTCCATGGGGGATGACTGACTCTTCCATGGGGGATGACTGACTCTTCCATGGGGGATGAGATGAAGTACTCTGTCGACTGTTGTTCCACAGAGCTGGTGCTCTTTTTGGGTCAGTGACTATAAGGCCTGATATGAAGGCAAAAGATGCTTGGACATCAGAGCTTATTATGGTGAACGATGACCTGAGTGCTGTATCTCTGATAATGTACCACATTGAGATATCCTACCATTTCTGACTGTGTTGCTTAACTCATAGCTATATTCTTAAACATCTTCACCAGTTTTCCATACAGACAGTGCAGTGCAGTACAGTCCAGTACAGTCTAGTACAGAACAGTGCAAGACAGTACAGTCCAGTACAGGACAGTATAGTACACGGCAGTAAAGGACAGTACAGTACAGTGCAGTCCAGTACAGAGCAGTACAGAGCAGTACAGTACAGTACAGAGCAGTACAGTACAGTGCAGTACAGTACAGTACAGAGCAGTACAGTGCAGAGCAGTACAGTACAGAGCAGTACAGAGCAGTACAGTACAGTACAGAGCAGTACAGAGCAGTGCAGTACAGAGCAGTACAGAGCAGAGCAGTACAGTACAGAGCAGTACAGTACAGAGCAGTACAGTACAGAGCAGTACAGTACAGAACAGTACAGAACAGAGCAGTACAGTACAGAGCAGTACAGTACAGAGCAGTACAGTACAGAGCAGTACAGAACAGAGCAGTACAGTACAGAGCAGTACAGTACAGAGCAGTACAGTACAGAGCAGTACAGTACAGTACAGAGCAGTACAGTACAGTGCAGTACAGAGCAGTGCAGTACAGTGCAGTACAGTGCAGTACAGAGCAGTGCAGTACAGAACATTGCAGTACAGTACAGAGCAGTACAGTACAGAGCAGTACAGTACAGAGCAGTACAGTGCAGTACAGAGCAGTGCAGTACAGTCTAGTACAGAACAGTGCAAGACAGTACAGTCCAGTACAGGACAGTATAGTACACGGCAGTACAGGACAGTACAGTACAGTGCAGTCCAGTACAGAGCAGTACAGAGCAGTACAGTACAGTACAGAGCAGTACAGTACAGTGCAGTACAGTACAGTACAGAGCAGTACAGTGCAGAGCAGTACAGTACAGAGCAGTACAGAGCAGTACAGTACAGTACAGAGCAGTACAGAGCAGTGCAGTACAGAGCAGTACAGAGCAGAGCAGTACAGTACAGAGCAGTACAGTACAGAGCAGTACAGTACAGAGCAGTACAGTACAGAACAGTACAGAACAGAGCAGTACAGTACAGAGCAGTACAGTACAGAGCAGTACAGTACAGAGCAGTACAGAACAGAGCAGTACAGTACAGAGCAGTACAGTACAGAGCAGTACAGTACAGAGCAGTACAGTACAGTACAGAGCAGTACAGTACAGTGCAGTACAGAGCAGTGCAGTACAGTACAGTGCAGTACAGTGCAGTACAGAGCAGTGCAGTACAGAACATTGCAGTACAGTACAGAGCAGTACAGTACAGAGCAGTACAGTACAGAGCAGTACAGTGCAGTACAGAGCAGTGCAGTACAGTACAGAGCAGTACAGAGCAGTGCAGTGCAGTACAATGCAGTACAGTACAGAGCAGTACAGTACAGAGCAGTACAGTACAGAACAGTACAGTGCAGTGCAGTACAGTACAGAGCAGTACAGAGCAGTGCAGTGCAGTACAATGCAGTACAGTACAGAGCAGTACAGTACAGAGCAGTACAGAGCAGTACAGTACAGAACAGTACAGTACAGAGCAGTACAGTACAGAGCAGTACAGTACAGAGCAGTACAGTACAGAGCAGTACAGTACAGAGCAGTACAGTACAGAGCAGTACAGAGCAGTGCAGTACAGTGCAGTACAGTACAGTGCAGTACAGAGCAGTGCAGTACAGAACATTGCAGTACAGTACAGAGCAGTACAGTACAGAGCAGTACAGTACAGAGCAGTACAGTACAGAGCAGTACAGTACAGTGCAGTACAGAGCAGTGCAGTACAGTACAGTGCAGTACAGTACAGTGCAGTACAGTACAGTGCAGTACAGAGCAGTGCAGTACAGTCTAGTACAGAACAGTGCAAGACAGTACAGTCCAGTACAGGACAGTATAGTACACGGCAGTACAGGACAGTACAGTACAGTGCAGTCCAGTACAGAGCAGTACAGAGCAGTACAGTACAGTACAGAGCAGTACAGTACAGTGCAGTACAGTACAGTACAGAGCAGTACAGTGCAGAGCAGTACAGTACAGAGCAGTACAGAGCAGTACAGTACAGTACAGAGCAGTACAGAGCAGTGCAGTACAGAGCAGTACAGAGCAGAGCAGTACAGTACAGAGCAGTACAGTACAGAACAGTACAGAACAGAGCAGTACAGTACAGAGCAGTACAGTACAGAGCAGTACAGTACAGAGCAGTACAGAACAGAGCAGTACAGTACAGAGCAGTACAGTACAGAGCAGTACAGTACAGAGCAGTACAGTACAGTACAGAGCAGTACAGTACAGTGCAGTACAGAGCAGTGCAGTACAGTACAGTGCAGTACAGTGCAGTACAGAGCAGTGCAGTACAGAACATTGCAGTACAGTACAGAGCAGTACAGTACAGAGCAGTACAGTACAGAGCAGTACAGTGCAGTACAGAGCAGTGCAGTACAGTACAGAGCAGTACAGAGCAGTGCAGTGCAGTACAATGCAGTACAGTACAGAGCAGTACAGTACAGAGCAGTACAGTACAGAACAGTACAGTGCAGTGCAGTACAGTACAGAGCAGTACAGAGCAGTGCAGTGCAGTACAATGCAGTACAGTACAGAGCAGTACAGTACAGAGCAGTACAGAGCAGTACAGTACAGAACAGTACAGTACAGAGCAGTACAGTACAGAGCAGTACAGTACAGAGCAGTACAGTACAGAGCAGTACAGTACAGAGCAGTACAGTACAGAGCAGTACAGAGCAGTGCAGTACAGTGCAGTACAGTACAGTGCAGTACAGAGCAGTGCAGTACAGAACATTGCAGTACAGTACAGAGCAGTACAGTACAGAGCAGTACAGTACAGAGCAGTACAGTACAGAGCAGTACAGTACAGTGCAGTACAGAGCAGTGCAGTACAGTACAGTGCAGTACAGTACAGTGCAGTACAGTACAGTGCAGTACAGAACATTGCAGTACAGAACAGAGCAGTACAGTACAGAGCAGTACAGTACAGAGCAGTACAGTACAGAGCAGTACAGTGCAGTACAGAGCAGTGCAGTACAGTGCAGTACAGTACAGAGCAGTACAGAGCAGTGCAGTGCAGTACAATGCAGTACAGAGCAGTACAGTGCAGTACAGAGCAGTGCAGTACAGAACATTGCAGTACAGTACAGAGCAGTACAGTACAGAGCAGTACAGTACAGAGCAGTACAGTACAGAGCAGTGCAGTACAGAGCAGTGCAGTACAGTACAGTGCAGTACAGTACAGTGCAGTACAGAGCAGTGCAGTACAGAGCAGTGCAGTACAGAACATTGCAGTACAGTACATTGCAGTACAGTACAGAGCAGTACAGTACAGAGCAGTACAGTACAGAGCAGTACAGTACAGAGCAGTACAGTGCAGTACAGCGCAGTGCAGTACAGTACAGTGCAGTACAGAGCAGTGCAGTACAGAACATTGCAGTACAGAGCAGTGCAGTACAGAACATTGCAGTACAGTACAGAGCAGTACAGTACAGAGCAGTACAGTACAGAGCAGTACAGTGCAGTACAGAGCAGTGCAGTACAGTGCAGTACAGTACAGTGCAGTACAGAGCAGTGCAGTACAGAACATTGCAGTACAGTACAGTGCAGTACAGAGCAGTGCAGTACAGAACATTGCAGTACAGTAAAGTACAGAGCAGTACAGTACAGAGCAGTGCAGTGCAGTAGTGCAGTACAGTGCAGTACAGAGCAGTGCAGTACAGAACATTGCAGTACAGTACAGAGCAGTACAGTACAGAGCAGTACAGTACAGAGCAGTGCAGTACAGTGCCGTACAGTGTAGTACAGTGCAGTACATTGCAGTAAAGAACAGTACAGTGCAGTACAGTCCAGTGCAGTACAGTACAGTGCAGTACAGTACAGAGCAGTGCAGTACAGAACATTGCAGTACATTGCAGTACATTGCAGTAAAGAACAGTACAGTACAGTGCCGTGCAGCTCAGTGCCGTGCAGCTCAGTACAGTGCAGTACAGAACAGTACAGTGCAGTACAGTACAGTGCGGTGCAGAACTGTGCAGTACAGTGCGGTGCAGAACAGTGCAGTCCAGTCCAGTGCATTACAGTACAGTGCCGTGCAGCTCAGTACAGTTCAGCGCAGCGCAGTGTGCCATTGTTAAAGTGACAGTTAGAATTGCTTGTCCAGTTTCAGTTCATTTCCCTAGTGACTTTCCCCCCTTCTCCTCACAATGGTCCCATTCTGGGGACCTCCTCTCTCTATCCCCTTCACTACCCCGCACAGACACACATGTACTCACACATACACGTATGCACACACACCACATGTACGCACAGACACACATGTACGCACACACACACACACACACACACACACACACACACACACACACACACACACACACACACACACACACACACACACACACACACACACACACACACACACACTCAACAGACTCCCTTGATAACTGCTTACCACGGAAATTAAATATCCTCTCTCTCCACCCTCGCCCGGATATCCCCGTAATTATTCCAGTTGTATAATTCCGTGGTTTTTTAAAGTGCCACCAATGTTTCACCACCACAGATAGTCACAACCCTCCGTATGTCTTGAAATATACTGTTGGTGTTAAGATCCTTCCCGTTCCCCAGTAATTATCTGCACCTGGGGTCCCTGAGTTATCAGTTTGATTGGCAGGAGAGGAGAGAGGAACAGCATGCCTTCCATTCCCTCTGCAGTAATGTAGACGAGAGGCATCAGAGTGACTAGAGAATGTTCATTACTGATTAGACAGTAGTGTAAACTGGGGTTGTAATTGATCACTTTGATTTGGTGGCACACTACAATAGGTTGACTTAGTGTACTTGTTCAGAGCATGCACTGTTAACTAAACCAGCTAATTGTTTATTAGGATCATGAGTAGCCCACTAGGTAGTCTTCCAAGAGTCCTTTAAAATAATGTTTAATACAGATGAATGGACACAATTAAAGCATCCATCACTGGGCCTATAAGGTCTAGAAACAACCTCCAATCACTGAACCTATAGGGTCTAGAAACAACCTCCCATCCCTGGACCTATAGGGTCTAGAAACAACCTCCCATCACTGGAAATAGGGTCTAGAAACAACCTCCCATCACTGGACCTAT
>NC_052312.1:6359576-6362076 GCF_016432855.1 Salvelinus namaycush | reverse complement strand
TTAATCAGAACAACAATACATTAAATCAATGGTAGTAGACCAGTGTCAATATGACTTGAGAAGACATATGACCTGGTATGAAAGACAAACAATGGGAAATATTATCAACATTACTTTGCATTTTTCACTGGCTGTCCCTCAGGTTGTGGCAGGAGGACACATATTTGGCGCCAAAACTGCACATTTTGGCTTTTCACCCAAATAATATTTGATTTTTTCTTCATCTTTTATAGTTTCAAATTATTTGTATTGAGTTATAATTTTGGGAAAGAAATATGCTCTTAGGTCTGAGTATTTGTCACAGTGTAGTAGGAAATGCACCTCTGTCTCTACCTCTCCCGGAGCAGAGTGAGCACAGCCTGTCCTCTCTGGGCAGCCAGGTTTGTCTGTGACGACCGGTCTCTATAGCAGACTGTGCTCACTGAGTCTGTACCTAGTCAATGTTTTCCTCAGTTTTCTATCAGTCACAGTGGTCAGATAGTGCCACCATGCTAGCTGTTACTGTCTGTTAGAGCCAAATAGCATTGAAGTTTACTTTGATTTTTTGTGGTGTCTTCCAATAGGTGATATATTTTTCTTTTTGTTTGTGATGATTTGGTTGGGCCAGATTTTCTGAGGGCTGTCCCGAGGCTCTATGGAGTTGGTTTGGGTTGGTGAACTGAGCCTAGAACCAGCTGGCTGAGGGGACTCTTCTCTGGTTTCATCTCTTGACATTGTAGAGCTGTGTGATGGAATGTTTTAGGGTCACTTGTTTTTAGATGGTTGTAAAATTTGATGGCTCTTTTTTCTATTCGAATGAGAGAGGAGGGGTATTGGCCCAATTCTGCCCTACATGCGTTATTTGGAGTTTTTCTTTGTACTTGCAATACAGTCTTGCAAAACTCTGCATGCAATATTTCAGTTGGATGTTTGTCCCATTTAGTAAATTCATTATTAGAGAGTGGACCCCATACTCACTGCCATATAGAGCAATTGGTTCTATAACTGATTGAAAAATTTTGAGCAAGATTCTAATTGGAATTTCAATTTTGATGTTCCTTTTAATGGCATAGAATGCTCTTTTGCTTTGTCTCTCAGCTCATTCCCAGCACATGTGAAAGCTACCTGTGTTGCTGATATTTAGTCCTAGATATGTGTAGTTTTTGGTGGGTTCTAATAGAACTGTGTCCAAATAGAATTTATATTGTGTCATCTTATTTCCCGACCTTTTTGGAATATCATTATATTTGTTTTTTTTAGGTTAACGGTCAGAGCCCAGGTCTGACAGAACCTGTGAAGACGATCTAGGTGCTGCTGTAACCCCTCTTTAGTGGGAGACAGCAGCACCAGGTCATCTGCGTACAGCAGACACTTGATTTCAGTGTTGTGTAGGGTGATACCAGGTGCTGCCGATTCTTCTAATGTTTTTGCCAATTCATTAATGTAGATGTTAAATAATGTTGGACTTATTGGGCAGCCCTGTTTCACTCCCCGCCCTGAGAGAAGAAGTCTGTTTGCTTTGTGCCAATTTTAACCGCACATTTGTTTTTAGTGTACATTGATTATAAAATCATATGTTTTCCCTCCAATACCACTTTCTATTAGTTTATAAAAAAGACCTTCGTGCCAAATTGAACAAATGCTTTCTTGAAATCTACAAAACACGAGTAGATTTGCCTTTGTTTTGGTTAACTTGTTATCAATTAGAGTGTGGAGGGTGTAAATGTGGTCTGTTGTACGATAATTTTTTAGAAATCCAATCTGGCTTCTGCTCAGGACGTTGTGTTCATCAAGGAAATGATGTAGTCTGCTATTTATAATACTGCAGAGAATTTTCCCCAAGTTGCTGTTAACGCAAATTCCTCTGTAATTATTTGGGTCAAATTTGTCTCCATTTTTATAGATTGGTGTGATCAATCCCTGGTTCCAAATATCGGGGAAAATACCTGCAGTGAGGATAATGTTGAAGAGTTTGAGATATAGCCAATTTGAATTTGTGGTCTGTATATTTGATCATTTCATTAAAATACCATCAGCACCACAGGCCTTTTTGGGTTGGAGATTGCATAGTTTTTCCAATAATTCTTCTTCTGTAATTTGGGTATCCACAGGATCTGATAGTCTTTGACTGCTAATTCAAGGATTTGTAATTTTTCTTGTATATCTTTTTGTTCTGGGCTCTTTGTTATATTGTGTAGAGGTTTGCAAAGTGATTTCTCCACATATCCCCATTTTGGATAGCCAATTCCTCATGATGAGGTTTGTTTAATTATTCCAATTCTCCAGAAGTGGTTTGATTCTATGGATTCCTCAATTCCAACCAGCTGATTTCTAATGTGCTGTTCCTTTTTTGTTCTAGGGTGCGTTTGTATTGCTTCAGTGTTTCCCCATATTGAAGGGCGTATATTTTTGTTGTCTGGTTCTCTGTGTTTTTGATTAGATATATTTCTCAATTACTTTCTTAGATTTTTGCAATCATTATCAAACCATTTTTCATTATCTGTTATTTTTGGTTTGCTTT
>NC_052312.1:6325787-6359476 GCF_016432855.1 Salvelinus namaycush | reverse complement strand
GGGTCATAGACCTGAACATGGTGGAAAACAGGAAGGCCCAGAGTCATAGGACCTGCAACAGGTGGAGGCAGGTAGGCCCGAGTCATAGACCTGAACATTGTGGAGGCAGGTAGGCCCAGAGTCATAGAACTGAACATGTGTGAGGGCAGGCTAGACCAGAGGTCATAGACCTGAACATGGTGGAGCAGGTAGGCCAGAGTCTAGACCTGAACATGGTGGGCAGAGGTAGGCCAGAGTCATAGACCTGAACATGGTGGAGGCAGGTAGCCCAGAGTCAAATAGACCTGAACATGGGGAGGCAGGTAGGCCCAGAGTCAATAGACATGAACATGGTGGAAGGCAGGTAGGCCAGAGTCATGACCTGAACATGGTGTGGCAGGTAGCCCAGAGTCATAGACAGACATGGTGGAGGCAGGTAGGCCCAGAGTCACAGACCTGAAACATGGTGGAGGTAGGTAGGCCCAGAGCTCTAGACCTGAACATGGTGGAGGCAGGTAGGCCCAGAGTCATAGACCTGAAATGGTGGGGCAGGTAGGTCAGAGTCATAGACCTGAACAGCGGAGGCAGGTAGGCAGAGTCATAGACCTGAACTGGTGGGCAGGTAGGCCCAGAGTCATAGACCTGAACATGGTGGAGGCAGGTAGGCTCAGAGTCATACACCTGAACATGGTGGAGGCAGGTAGGCCCAGAGTCATAGACCTGAACATGGTGGAGGCAGGTAGGCCCAGAGTCATAGACCGAACATGGTGGAGGCAGGTAGGCCCAGAGTCATAGACCTGAACATCTGGAGGCAGGTAGGCCCAGAGTCATAGACCTGAACATGGGGGAGGCAGGTAGGCCCAGAGTCATAGACCTGAAACAGGGTGGAGGTAGGTAGGCCCAGAGTCATAGACCTGAACATGGTGGAGGCAGGTAGGCCAGAGTCATAGACCTGAACATGGTGGTGGCAGGTAGCCAGAGTCATAGACCTGAACATGCAGGAGGCAGGTAGGCCCAGAGTCATAGACCGAACATGGTGGAGGCAGGTAGGCCCAGAGTCATAGCCTGAACATGGTGGAGGCAGGTAGGCCAGAGTCATAGACCTGAACATGGTGGAGGCAGGTAGCCCAGAGTCATAGACCTGAACATGCTGGAGGCAGGTAGCCCAGAGTCATAGACCTGAACATGTGGAGGCAGGTAGGCCCAGAGTCATAGACCTGAACATGGGTGGAGCGTAGGCCCAGAGTCATAGACTGAACATGGTGGAGGCAGGTAGGCCCAGAGTCATGGACCTGAACATGGTGGAGGCAGGAGCCCAGAGTCATAGATCATGGACTGGTAGGCAGTAGGCCAGAGTTATAGACCTGAACATGCTGGAGGCAGGTAGGCCCAGAGTCATAGACCTGAACATGTGGAGGCAGGTAGGCCCAGAGTCATAGACCTGAACATGCTGGAGGCAGGTAGGCCCAGAGTTCATAGACCGAACATGCTGGAGAGGTAGGCCCTGAGTCATAGACCTGAACATGGTGGAGGCAGGTAGGCCCAGAGTCAGGACCTGAACATGGTGGAGGCAGAAAGCCCAGAGTCATAGACATGGACCTTGTGGAGGCAGGTAGGCCCAGAGTCATAGGACCTGAACATGGTGGAGGCAGTGGCCCAGAGTCATAGACCTGAACATGGTGGAGGCAGGTAGGCCCAGAGTCATAGACTGAACATGGTGGAGGCAGTAGGCCCAGAGTCATGACCTGAACATGGTGGAGGCAGGTAGGCCAGAGTCATAGACCTAAACATGGTGGAGGCAGGTAGGCCAGAGTCATAGACCGAACATGGTGGAGGCAGGTAGGCCCAGAGTCATAGACCTGAACATGGTGTGGAGGTAGGCCAGAGTCATAGACCTGAACATGCTGGAGGCAGGTAGGCAGAGTCATAGACCTGAACATGGTGGAGGCAGGTAGAACCCAGAGTCATAGACTGAACTGGGGCAGGTAGGCCAGAGTCAAAGCCTGAACATGGTGGAGGCAGGTAGGCCCAGAGTCATAGGACCTGAACATGGTGGAGGCAGGTAGGCCCAGAGTCATGGACCTGAACATGGTGGTGGCAGGTAGGCCCAGAGTCATAGACCTGAACATGTGGAGGCAGGTAGCCCAGAGTCATAGACCTGAACATGCTGGATGGAGGCAGGTAGGCCCAGAGTCATAGACCTGAACATGCTGGAGGCCGTAGGCCCGAGTCATAGACCTGAACATGGTGGAGGCAGGTAGGCCCAGAGTCATGGACCTGAACATGGTGGAGCAGGAAAGCCAGAGTCATAGACATGGACATGGGTGGAGGCAGGTAGGCCCAGAGTCATAGACCTGAACATGGTGGAGGAGGTAGGTGGCCCGAGTCAAAAGCGCTGAACATGGTGGAGGCAGGTAGGCCCAGAGTCATAGACCTGAACCTGTGGAGGCAGGTAAGCCAGAGTCATGACCTGAACATGGTGGGAGCAGCGTAGGCCCAGGTCATAGACCTGAACATGGTGTAGGCCCAGAGGCAGGTAGGCCCAGAGTCATAGACCTGAAACATGGTGGAGGCAGGTAGGCCCAGAGTCATAGACCTGAACATGGTGGTGGCAGGTAGGCTTAGAGTCCTAGACCTGAACATTTGCTGGAGGCAGGTAGGCTCAGAGTCATAGACCTGAACATGGTGGAGGCAGGTAGAACCAGAGTCATAGACCTGAACATGGTGGATGCAGGTAGGCCCAGAGTCAAAAGCCTGAACATGGTGGAGGCAGGTAGGCCCAGAGTCATAGACCTGAACATGGTGGAGGCAGGTAGGCCCAGAGTCATGGACCTGAACATGGTGGTGGCAGGTAGGCCCAGAGTCATAGACCTGAACATGGTGGAGGCAGGTAGGCCCAGAGTCATAGACCTGAACATGGTGGAGGCAGGAAGGCCCAGAGTCATAGACCTGAACATGGTGGAGGCAGGTAGGCCCAGAGTCATAGACCTGAACATGGTGGAGGCAGGTAGGCCTAGTCATAGATCTGAACATGGTGGAGGCAGGTAGGCCCAGAGTCATAGACCTGAACATGCTGGAGGCAGGTAGGCCCAGAGTCATAGACCTGAAGATGGTGGAGGCAGGTAGGCCCAGAGTCATAGACCTGAACATGGTGGAGGCAGGTAGGCCCAGAGGTATAGACCTAAACATGGTGCAGGCAGGTAGGCTCAGAGTCATACACCTGAACATGGTGGAGGCAGGTAGGCCCAGAGTCATAGACCTGAACATGGTGGAGGCAGGTAGGCCCAGAGTCATAGACCTGAACATGGTGGAGGCAGGTAGGCCCAGAGTCATAGACCTGAACATGGTGGAAACAGGAAGGCCCAGAGTCATAGACCTGAACATGGTGGAGGCAGGTAGGCCCAGAGTCATAGACCTGAACATGGTGGAGGCAGGTAGGCCCAGAGTCATAGACCTGAACATGGTGGAGGCAGGTAGGCCCAGAGTCATAGACCTGAACATGGTGGAGGCAGGTAGGCCCAGAGTCATAGACCTGAACATGGTGGAGGCAGGTAGGCCCAGAGTCAAAAGCCTGAACATGGTGGAGGCAGGTAGGCCCAGAGTCATAGACCTGAACATGGTGGAGGCAGGTAGGCCCAGAGTCATGGACCTGAACATGGTGTAGGCAGGTAGGCCCAGAGTCATAGACATGGACATGGTGGAGGCAGGTAGGCCCAGAGTCATAGACCTGAACATGGTGGAGGTAGGTAGGCCCAGAGTCATAGACCTGAACATGGTGGAGGCAGGTAGGCCCAGAGTCATAGACCTGAACATGGTGGTGGCAGGTAGGCTCAGAGTCATAGACCTGAACATGCAGGAGGCAGGTAGGCTCAGAGTCATAGACCTGAACATGGTGGATGCAGGTAGGCCCAGAGTCATAGACCTGAACATGGTGGAGGCAGGTAGGCCCAGAGTCATAGACCTGAAAATGGTGGAGGCAGGAAGGCCCAGAGTCATAGACCTGAACATGGTGGAGGCAGGTAGGCCCAGAGTCATAGACCTGAACATGGTGGAAACAGGAAGGCCCAGAGTCATAGACCTGAACATGGTGGAGGCAGGTAGGCCCAGAGTCATAGACCTGAACATGGTGGAGGCAGGTAGGCCCAGAGTCATAGACCTGAACATGGTGGAGGCAGGTAGGCCCAGAGTCATAGACCTGAACATGGTGGAGGCAGGTAGGCCCAGAGTCATAGACCTGAACATGGTGGAGGCAGGTAGGCCCAGAGTCATAGACCTGAACATGGTGGAGGCAGGTAGGCCCAGAGTCAAAAGCCTGAACATGGTGGAGGCAGGTAGGCCCAGAGTCATAGACCTGAACATGGTGGAGGCAGGTAGGCCCAGAGTCATGGACCTGAACATGGTGTAGGCAGGTAGGCCCAGAGTCATAGACATGGACATGGTGGAGGCAGGTAGGCCCAGAGTCATAGACCTGAACATGGTGGAGGTAGGTAGGCCCAGAGTCATAGACCTGAACATGGTGGAGGCAGGTAGGCCCAGAGTCATAGACCTGAACATGGTGGTGGCAGGTAGGCTCAGAGTCATAGACCTGAACATGCAGGAGGCAGGTAGGCTCAGAGTCATAGACCTGAACATGGTGGATGCAGGTAGGCCCAGAGTCATAGACCTGAACATGGTGGAGGCAGGTAGGCCCAGAGTCATAGACCTGAAAATGGTGGAGGCAGGAAGGCCCAGAGTCATAGACCTGAACATGGTGGAGGCAGGTAGGCCCAGAGTCATAGACCTGAACATGGTGGAGGCAGGTAGGCCCAGTCATAGATCTGAACATGGTGGAGGCAGGTAGGCCCAGAGTCATAGACCTGAACATGCTGGAGGCAGGTAGGCCCAGAGTCATAGACCTGAAGATGGTGGAGGCAGGTAGGCCCAGAGTCATAGACCTGAACATGGTGGAGGCAGGTAGGCCCAGAGTCATAGACCTGAACATGGTGGAGGCAGGTAGGCCCAGAGTCATAGACCTGAACATGGTGGTGGCAGGTAGGCTTAGAGTCATAGACCTGAACATGCTGGAGGCAGGTAGGCTCAGAGTCATAGACCTGAACATGGTGGAGGCAGGTAGAACCAGAGTCATAGACCTGAACATGGTGGATGCAGGTAGGCCCAGAGTCAAAAGCCTGAACATGGTGGAGGCAGGTAGGCCCAGAGTCATAGACCTGAACATGGTGGAGGCAGGTAGGCCCAGAGTCATGGACCTGAACATGGTGGTGGCAGGTAGGCCCAGAGTCATAGACCTGAACATGGTGGAGGCAGGTAGGCCCAGAGTCATAGACCTGAACATGGTGGAGGCAGGAAGGCCCAGAGTCATAGACCTGAACATGGTGGAGGCAGGTAGGCCCAGAGTCATAGACCTGAACATGGTGGAGGCAGGTAGGCCTAGTCATAGATCTGAACATGGTGGAGGCAGGTAGGCCCAGAGTCATAGACCTGAACATGCTGGAGGCAGGTAGGCCCAGAGTCATAGACCTGAAGATGGTGGAGGCAGGTAGGCCCAGAGTCATAGACCTGAACATGGTGGAGGCAGGTAGGCCCAGAGGTATAGACCTAAACATGGTGCAGGCAGGTAGGCTCAGAGTCATACACCTGAACATGGTGGAGGCAGGTAGGCCCAGAGTCATAGACCTGAACATGGTGGAGGCAGGTAGGCCCAGAGTCATAGACCTGAACATGGTGGAGGCAGGTAGGCCCAGAGTCATAGACCTGAACATGGTGGAAACAGGAAGGCCCAGAGTCATAGACCTGAACATGGTGGAGGCAGGTAGGCCCAGAGTCATAGACCTGAACATGGTGGAGGCAGGTAGGCCCAGAGTCATAGACCTGAACATGGTGGAGGCAGGTAGGCCCAGAGTCATAGACCTGAACATGGTGGAGGCAGGTAGGCCCAGAGTCATAGACCTGAACATGGTGGAGGCAGGTAGGCCCAGAGTCAAAAGCCTGAACATGGTGGAGGCAGGTAGGCCCAGAGTCATAGACCTGAACATGGTGGAGGCAGGTAGGCCCAGAGTCATGGACCTGAACATGGTGTAGGCAGGTAGGCCCAGAGTCATAGACATGGACATGGTGGAGGCAGGTAGGCCCAGAGTCATAGACCTGAACATGGTGGAGGTAGGTAGGCCCAGAGTCATAGACCTGAACATGGTGGAGGCAGGTAGGCCCAGAGTCATAGACCTGAACATGGTGGTGGCAGGTAGGCTCAGAGTCATAGACCTGAACATGCAGGAGGCAGGTAGGCTCAGAGTCATAGACCTGAACATGGTGGATGCAGGTAGGCCCAGAGTCATAGACCTGAACATGGTGGAGGCAGGTAGGCCCAGAGTCATAGACCTGAAAATGGTGGAGGCAGGAAGGCCCAGAGTCATAGACCTGAACATGGTGGAGGCAGGTAGGCCCAGAGTCATAGACCTGAACATGGTGGAAACAGGAAGGCCCAGAGTCATAGACCTGAACATGGTGGAGGCAGGTAGGCCCAGAGTCATAGACCTGAACATGGTGGAGGCAGGTAGGCCCAGAGTCATAGACCTGAACATGGTGGAGGCAGGTAGGCCCAGAGTCATAGACCTGAACATGGTGGAGGCAGGTAGGCCCAGAGTCATAGACCTGAACATGGTGGAGGCAGGTAGGCCCAGAGTCATAGACCTGAACATGGTGGAGGCAGGTAGGCCCAGAGTCAAAAGCCTGAACATGGTGGAGGCAGGTAGGCCCAGAGTCATAGACCTGAACATGGTGGAGGCAGGTAGGCCCAGAGTCATGGACCTGAACATGGTGTAGGCAGGTAGAACCAGAGTCATAGACATGGACATGGTGGAGGCAGGTAGGCCCAGAGTCATAGACCTGAACATGGTGGAGGTAGGTAGGCCCAGAGTCATAGACCTGAACATGGTGGAGGCAGGTAGGCCCAGAGTCATAGACCTGAACATGGTGGTGGCAGGTAGGCTCAGAGTCATAGACCTGAACATGCAGGAGGCAGGTAGGCTCAGAGTCATAGACCTGAAGATGGTGGAGGCAGGTAGGCCCAGAGTCATAGACCTGAACATGGTGGAGGCAGGTAGGCCCAGAGTCATAGACCTGAACATGGTGGAGGCAGGTAGGCCCAGAGTCATAGACCTGAACATGGTGGTGGCAGGTAGGCTTAGAGTCATAGACCTGAACATGCTGGAGGCAGGTAGGCTCAGAGTCATAGACCTGAACATGGTGGAGGCAGGTAGAACCAGAGTCATAGACCTGAACATGGTGGATGCAGGTAGGCCCAGAGTCAAAAGCCTGAACATGGTGGAGGCAGGTAGGCCCAGAGTCATAGACCTGAACATGGTGGAGGCAGGTAGGCCCAGAGTCATGGACCTGAACATGGTGGTGGCAGGTAGGCCCAGAGTCATAGACCTGAACATGGTGGAGGCAGGTAGGCCCAGAGTCATAGACCTGAACATGGTGGAGGCAGGAAGGCCCAGAGTCATAGACCTGAACATGGTGGAGGCAGGTAGGCCCAGAGTCATAGACCTGAACATGGTGGAGGCAGGTAGGCCTAGTCATAGATCTGAACATGGTGGAGGCAGGTAGGCCCAGAGTCATAGACCTGAACATGCTGGAGGCAGGTAGGCCCAGAGTCATAGACCTGAAGATGGTGGAGGCAGGTAGGCCCAGAGTCATAGACCTGAACATGGTGGAGGCAGGTAGGCCCAGAGGTATAGACCTAAACATGGTGCAGGCAGGTAGGCTCAGAGTCATACACCTGAACATGGTGGAGGCAGGTAGGCCCAGAGTCATAGACCTGAACATGGTGGAGGCAGGTAGGCCCAGAGTCATAGACCTGAACATGGTGGAGGCAGGTAGGCCCAGAGTCATAGACCTGAACATGGTGGAAACAGGAAGGCCCAGAGTCATAGACCTGAACATGGTGGAGGCAGGTAGGCCCAGAGTCATAGACCTGAACATGGTGGAGGCAGGTAGGCCCAGAGTCATAGACCTGAACATGGTGGAGGCAGGTAGGCCCAGAGTCATAGACCTGAACATGGTGGAGGCAGGTAGGCCCAGAGTCATAGACCTGAACATGGTGGAGGCAGGTAGGCCCAGAGTCAAAAGCCTGAACATGGTGGAGGCAGGTAGGCCCAGAGTCATAGACCTGAACATGGTGGAGGCAGGTAGGCCCAGAGTCATGGACCTGAACATGGTGTAGGCAGGTAGGCCCAGAGTCATAGACATGGACATGGTGGAGGCAGGTAGGCCCAGAGTCATAGACCTGAACATGGTGGAGGTAGGTAGGCCCAGAGTCATAGACCTGAACATGGTGGAGGCAGGTAGGCCCAGAGTCATAGACCTGAACATGGTGGTGGCAGGTAGGCTCAGAGTCATAGACCTGAACATGCAGGAGGCAGGTAGGCTCAGAGTCATAGACCTGAACATGGTGGATGCAGGTAGGCCCAGAGTCATAGACCTGAACATGGTGGAGGCAGGTAGGCCCAGAGTCATAGACCTGAAAATGGTGGAGGCAGGAAGGCCCAGAGTCATAGACCTGAACATGGTGGAGGCAGGTAGGCCCAGAGTCATAGACCTGAACATGGTGGAAACAGGAAGGCCCAGAGTCATAGACCTGAACATGGTGGAGGCAGGTAGGCCCAGAGTCATAGACCTGAACATGGTGGAGGCAGGTAGGCCCAGAGTCATAGACCTGAACATGGTGGAGGCAGGTAGGCCCAGAGTCATAGACCTGAACATGGTGGAGGCAGGTAGGCCCAGAGTCATAGACCTGAACATGGTGGAGGCAGGTAGGCCCAGAGTCATAGACCTGAACATGGTGGAGGCAGGTAGGCCCAGAGTCAAAAGCCTGAACATGGTGGAGGCAGGTAGGCCCAGAGTCATAGACCTGAACATGGTGGAGGCAGGTAGGCCCAGAGTCATGGACCTGAACATGGTGTAGGCAGGTAGAACCAGAGTCATAGACATGGACATGGTGGAGGCAGGTAGGCCCAGAGTCATAGACCTGAACATGGTGGAGGTAGGTAGGCCCAGAGTCATAGACCTGAACATGGTGGAGGCAGGTAGGCCCAGAGTCATAGACCTGAACATGGTGGTGGCAGGTAGGCTCAGAGTCATAGACCTGAACATGCAGGAGGCAGGTAGGCTCAGAGTCATAGACCTGAACATGGTGGATGCAGGTAGGCCCAGAGTCATAGACCTGAACATGGTGGAGGCAGGTAGGCCCAGAGTCATAGACCTGAAAATGGTGGAGGCAGGAAGGCCCAGAGTCATAGACCTGAACATGGTGGAGGCAGGTAGGCCCAGAGTCATAGACCTGAACATGGTGGAGGCAGGTAGGCCCAGTCATAGATCTGAACATGGTGGAGGCAGGTAGGCCCAGAGTCATAGACCTGAACATGCTGGAGGCAGGTAGGCCCAGAGTCATAGACCTGAAGATGGTGGAGGCAGGTAGGCCCAGAGTCATAGACCTGAACATGGTGGAGGCAGGTAGGCCCAGAGGCATAGACCTAAACATGGTGCAGGCAGGTAGGCTCAGAGTCATACACCTGAACATGGTGGAGGCAGGTAGGCCCAGAGTCATAGACCTGAACATGGTGGAGGCAGGTAGGCCCAGAGTCATAGACCTGAACATGGTGGAGGCAGGTAGGCCCAGAGTCATAGACCTGAACATCCTGGAGGCAGGTAGGCCCAGAGTCATAGACCTGAACATGGTGGAGGCAGGTAGGCCCAGAGTCATAGACCTGAACATGGTGGAGGTAGGTAGGCCCAGAGTCATAGACCTGAACATGGTGGAGGCAGGTAGGTCCAGAGTCATAGACCTGAACATGGTGGTGGCAGGTAGGCTCAGAGTCATAGACCTGAACATGCAGGAGGCAGGTAGGCCCAGAGTCATAGACCTGAACATGGTGGAGGCAGGAAGGCCCAGAGTCATAGACCTGAACATGGTGGAGGCAGGTAGGCCCAGAGTCATAGACCTGAACATGGTGGAGGCAGGTAGGCCCAGAGTCATAGACCTGAACATGCTGGAGGCAGGTAGACCCAGAGTCATAGACCTGAACATGCTGGAGGCAGGTAGGCCCAGAGTCATAGACCTGAACATGGTGGAGGCAGGTAGGCCCAGAGTCATAGACCTGAACATGGTGGAGGCAGGTAGGCCCAGAGTCATGGACCTGAACATGGTGGAGGCAGGAAAGCCCAGAGTCATAGACATGGACCTGGTGAAGGCAGGTAGGCCCAGAGTTATAGACCTGAACATGCTGGAGGCAGGTAGGCCCAGAGTCATAGACCTGAACATGCTGGAGGCAGGTAGGCCCAGAGTCATAGACCTGAACATGCTGGAGGCAGGTAGGCCCAGAGTCATAGACCTGAACATGCTGGAGGCAGGTAGGCCCTGAGTCATAGACCTGAACATGGTGGAGGCAGGTAGGCCCAGAGTCATGGACCTGAACATGGTGGAGGCAGGAAAGCCCAGAGTCATAGACATGGACCTGGTGGAGGCAGGTAGGCCCAGAGTCATAGACCTGAACATGGTGGAGGCAGGTTGGCCCAGAGTCAAAAGCCTGAACATGGTGGAGGCAGGTAGGCCCAGAGTCATAGACCTGAACATGGTGGAGGCAGGTAGGCCCAGAGTCATGGACCTGAACATGGTGGAGGCAGGTAGGCCCAGAGTCATAGACCTGAACATGGTGGAGGCAGGTAGGCCCAGAGTCATAGACCTGAACATGGTGGAGGCAGGTAGGCCCAGAGTCATAGACCTGAACATGGTGGTGGCAGGTAGGCTTAGAGTCATAGACCTGAACATGCTGGAGGCAGGTAGGCTCAGAGTCATAGACCTGAACATGGTGGAGGCAGGTAGAACCAGAGTCATAGACCTGAACATGGTGGATGCAGGTAGGCCCAGAGTCAAAAGCCTGAACATGGTGGAGGCAGGTAGGCCCAGAGTCATAGACCTGAACATGGTGGAGGCAGGTAGGCCCAGAGTCATGGACCTGAACATGGTGGTGGCAGGTAGGCCCAGAGTCATAGACCTGAACATGCTGGAGGCAGGTAGGCCCAGAGTCATAGACCTGAACATGCTGGAGGCAGGTAGGCCCAGAGTCATAGACCTGAACATGCTGGAGGCAGGTAGGCCCTGAGTCATAGACCTGAACATGGTGGAGGCAGGTAGGCCCAGAGTCATGGACCTGAACATGGTGGAGGCAGGAAAGCCCAGAGTCATAGACATGGACCTGGTGGAGGCAGGTAGGCCCAGAGTCATAGACCTGAACATGGTGGAGGCAGGTTGGCCCAGAGTCAAAAGCCTGAACATGGTGGAGGCAGGTAGGCCCAGAGTCATAGACCTGAACATGGTGGAGGCAGGTAGGCCCAGAGTCATGGACCTGAACATGGTGGAGGCAGGTAGGCCCAGAGTCATAGACCTGAACATGGTGGAGGCAGGTAGGCCCAGAGTCATAGACCTGAACATGGTGGAGGCAGGTAGGCCCAGAGTCATAGACCTGAACATGGTGGTGGCAGGTAGGCTTAGAGTCATAGACCTGAACATGCTGGAGGCAGGTAGGCTCAGAGTCATAGACCTGAACATGGTGGAGGCAGGTAGAACCAGAGTCATAGACCTGAACATGGTGGATGCAGGTAGGCCCAGAGTCAAAAGCCTGAACATGGTGGAGGCAGGTAGGCCCAGAGTCATAGACCTGAACATGGTGGAGGCAGGTAGGCCCAGAGTCATGGACCTGAACATGGTGGTGGCAGGTAGGCCCAGAGTCATAGACCTGAACATGGTGGAGGCAGGTAGGCCCAGAGTCATAGACCTGAACATGGTGGAGGCAGGAAGGCCCAGAGTCATAGACCTGAACATGGTGGAGGCAGGTAGGCCCAGAGTCATAGACCTGAACATGGTGGAGGCAGGTAGGCCTAGTCATAGATCTGAACATGGTGGAGGCAGGTAGGCCCAGAGTCATAGACCTGAACATGCTGGAGGCAGGTAGGCCCAGAGTCATAGACCTGAAGATGGTGGAGGCAGGTAGGCCCAGAGTCATAGACCTGAACATGGTGGAGGCAGGTAGGCCCAGAGGTATAGACCTAAACATGGTGCAGGCAGGTAGGCTCAGAGTCATACACCTGAACATGGTGGAGGCAGGTAGGCCCAGAGTCATAGACCTGAACATGGTGGAGGCAGGTAGGCCCAGAGTCATAGACCTGAACATGGTGGAGGCAGGTAGGCCCAGAGTCATAGACCTGAACATGGTGGAAACAGGAAGGCCCAGAGTCATAGACCTGAACATGGTGGAGGCAGGTAGGCCCAGAGTCATAGACCTGAACATGGTGGAGGCAGGTAGGCCCAGAGTCATAGACCTGAACATGGTGGAGGCAGGTAGGCCCAGAGTCATAGACCTGAACATGGTGGAGGCAGGTAGGCCCAGAGTCATAGACCTGAACATGGTGGAGGCAGGTAGGCCCAGAGTCAAAAGCCTGAACATGGTGGAGGCAGGTAGGCCCAGAGTCATAGACCTGAACATGGTGGAGGCAGGTAGGCCCAGAGTCATGGACCTGAACATGGTGTAGGCAGGTAGGCCCAGAGTCATAGACATGGACATGGTGGAGGCAGGTAGGCCCAGAGTCATAGACCTGAACATGGTGGAGGTAGGTAGGCCCAGAGTCATAGACCTGAACATGGTGGAGGCAGGTAGGCCCAGAGTCATAGACCTGAACATGGTGGTGGCAGGTAGGCTCAGAGTCATAGACCTGAACATGCAGGAGGCAGGTAGGCTCAGAGTCATAGACCTGAACATGGTGGATGCAGGTAGGCCCAGAGTCATAGACCTGAACATGGTGGAGGCAGGTAGGCCCAGAGTCATAGACCTGAAAATGGTGGAGGCAGGAAGGCCCAGAGTCATAGACCTGAACATGGTGGAGGCAGGTAGGCCCAGAGTCATAGACCTGAACATGGTGGAGGCAGGTAGGCCCAGTCATAGATCTGAACATGGTGGAGGCAGGTAGGCCCAGAGTCATAGACCTGAACATGCTGGAGGCAGGTAGGCCCAGAGTCATAGACCTGAAGATGGTGGAGGCAGGTAGGCCCAGAGTCATAGACCTGAACATGGTGGAGGCAGGTAGGCCCAGAGGCATAGACCTAAACATGGTGCAGGCAGGTAGGCTCAGAGTCATACACCTGAACATGGTGGAGGCAGGTAGGCCCAGAGTCATAGACCTGAACATGGTGGAGGCAGGTAGGCCCAGAGTCATAGACCTGAACATGGTGGAGGCAGGTAGGCCCAGAGTCATAGACCTGAACATCCTGGAGGCAGGTAGGCCCAGAGTCATAGACCTGAACATGGTGGAGGCAGGTAGGCCCAGAGTCATAGACCTGAACATGGTGGAGGTAGGTAGGCCCAGAGTCATAGACCTGAACATGGTGGAGGCAGGTAGGTCCAGAGTCATAGACCTGAACATGGTGGTGGCAGGTAGGCTCAGAGTCATAGACCTGAACATGCAGGAGGCAGGTAGGCCCAGAGTCATAGACCTGAACATGGTGGAGGCAGGAAGGCCCAGAGTCATAGACCTGAACATGGTGGAGGCAGGTAGGCCCAGAGTCATAGACCTGAACATGGTGGAGGCAGGTAGGCCCAGAGTCATAGACCTGAACATGCTGGAGGCAGGTAGACCCAGAGTCATAGACCTGAACATGCTGGAGGCAGGTAGGCCCAGAGTCATAGACCTGAACATGGTGGAGGCAGGTAGGCCCAGAGTCATAGACCTGAACATGGTGGAGGCAGGTAGGCCCAGAGTCATGGACCTGAACATGGTGGAGGCAGGAAAGCCCAGAGTCATAGACATGGACCTGGTGAAGGCAGGTAGGCCCAGAGTTATAGACCTGAACATGCTGGAGGCAGGTAGGCCCAGAGTCATAGACCTGAACATGCTGGAGGCAGGTAGGCCCAGAGTCATAGACCTGAACATGCTGGAGGCAGGTAGGCCCAGAGTCATAGACCTGAACATGCTGGAGGCAGGTAGGCCCTGAGTCATAGACCTGAACATGGTGGAGGCAGGTAGGCCCAGAGTCATGGACCTGAACATGGTGGAGGCAGGAAAGCCCAGAGTCATAGACATGGACCTGGTGGAGGCAGGTAGGCCCAGAGTCATAGACCTGAACATGGTGGAGGCAGGTTGGCCCAGAGTCAAAAGCCTGAACATGGTGGAGGCAGGTAGGCCCAGAGTCATAGACCTGAACATGGTGGAGGCAGGTAGGCCCAGAGTCATGGACCTGAACATGGTGGAGGCAGGTAGGCCCAGAGTCATAGACCTGAACATGGTGGAGGCAGGTAGGCCCAGAGTCATAGACCTGAACATGGTGGAGGCAGGTAGGCCCAGAGTCATAGACCTGAACATGGTGGTGGCAGGTAGGCTTAGAGTCATAGACCTGAACATGCTGGAGGCAGGTAGGCTCAGAGTCATAGACCTGAACATGGTGGAGGCAGGTAGAACCAGAGTCATAGACCTGAACATGGTGGATGCAGGTAGGCCCAGAGTCAAAAGCCTGAACATGGTGGAGGCAGGTAGGCCCAGAGTCATAGACCTGAACATGGTGGAGGCAGGTAGGCCCAGAGTCATGGACCTGAACATGGTGGTGGCAGGTAGGCCCAGAGTCATAGACCTGAACATGGTGGAGGCAGGTAGGCCCAGAGTCATAGACCTGAACATGGTGGAGGCAGGAAGGCCCAGAGTCATAGACCTGAACATGGTGGAGGCAGGTAGGCCCAGAGTCGTAGACCTGAACATGCTGGAGGCAGGTAGGCCCAGAGTCATAGACCTGAAGATGGTGGAGGCAGGTAGGCCCAGAGTCATAGACCTGAACATGGTGGAGGCAGGTAGGCCCAGAGGCATAGACCTAAACATGGTGCAGGCAGGTAGGCTCAGAGTCATACACCTGAACATGGTGGAGGCAGGTAGGCCCAGAGTCATAGACCTGAACATGGTGGAGGCAGGTAGGCCCAGAGTCATAGACCTGAACATGGTGGAGGCAGGTAGGCCCAGAGTCATAGACCTGAACATCCTGGAGGCAGGTAGGCCCAGAGTCATAGACCTGAACATGGTGGAGGCAGGTAGGCTCAGAGGCATAGACCTAAACATGGTGCAGGCAGGTAGGCTCAGAGTCATAGATCTGAACATGGTGGAGGCAGGTAGGCCCAGAGTCATCGACCTGAACATGGTGGAGGCAGGTAGGCCCAGAGTCATAGATCTGAACATGGTGGAGGCAGGTAGGCCCAGAGTCATAGACCTGAACATGGTGGAGGCAGGTAGGCCCAGAGTCATAGACCTGAACATCCTGGAGGCATGTAGGCCCAGAGTCATAGACCTGAACATGGTGGAGGCAGGTAGGCTCAGAGTCATAGACCTGAACATGGTGGAGGCAGGTAGGCTCAGAATCATAGACCTGTACATGGTGGAGGCAAGTAGGCCCAGAGTCATAGACCTGAACATGGTGGAGGCAGGTAGGCCCAGAGTCATAGACCTGAACATGGTGGAGGCAGGTAGGCTCAGAATCATAGACCTGAACATGGTGGAGGCAGGTAGGCCCAGAGTCATAGACCTGAACATGGTGGAGGCAGGTAGGCCCAGAGTCATAGACCTGAACATGGTGGATGCAGGTATGCCCAGAGTCATAGACCTGAACATGGTGGAGGCAGGTAGGCCCAGAGTCATAGACCTGAACATGGTGGATGCAGGTAGGCCCAGAGTCATAGACCTGAACATGGTGGATCCAGGTAGGCCCAGAGTCATAGATAGCCATCTCTTATAGGATCCTTACTAGTCTCCCTGTCCCTGCCGCTGAAAAACATCCCCACAGCATGATGCTGCCACCACCGTGCTTCACCGTGTGGATGGAGCCAGGTTTCCTCCAGACGTGACGCTTGGCATTCAGGCCAAAGAGTTCATTCTTGGTTTCATCAGACCAGAGAATCTTGTTTCTCATGGTCTGAGAGTCCTTTAGATGCCTTTTGGCAAACTCCAAGCGGACTGTCATGTGCCTTTTACTGAGGAGTGTCTTCCGTCTGGCCACTCTACCATAAATGCTTGATTGGTGGAGTGCTGCAGTGTTATTGATCCATCCTCAGTTTTCTCCTACCACAGCCATTAAACTCAGTAACTATTTTAAAGTCACCATTGGCCTCGTGGTGAAATCCCTGAGCGATTTCCTTCCTCTCCCGCAACTGAGTTAGGAAGAATGCCTGTATCTTTGTAGTGACTGGGTGTATTGATAAACTATCCAAAGTGTAATTAATAACTTCACAATGGTCAAAGTGATATTCAATGTCTGCTATTTTACCAATAGGTGACCTTTTTTTGTGAGGCACTGGAAAACCTCCCTGGTCTTTGTGGTTGAATCTGTGTTTGAAATGAACTGCTCGATTGAGGGACCTTAGAGCTAATTGTATGTCATTTAAAAATCATCTTAAACATTATTATTACACACAGAGTGAGTTCATGCAATTTATTATGTGACTTGTTAAGCACATTTTTACTCCTCAAGCCTATTTGTTTAGGCTTGACATTACAAAGGGGTTGGAAACTTATTGACTCAAGACATTTCAGCTTTTCATTTTTAATAAATCTGTAAACATTTCTAAACACATAATTCCACTGACATTATGGGACATTGCGTGTAGGCCAGTGACACAAAATCTCAATTGAATCCATTTTAAATTCAGGTTGTAACCAAACAAAATGTGGAAAAAGTCAGGGCGTGTGAATACTTTAAGGCCCTGTACCTAGCTAGCTGGTTGACGGCCTTGGCTAGCCAAAAATATCTCGTTTTGAAAGTTGTCCTTTGAGGCTTTAAAAGTGTTCTTACACTATAATTTTGACCAATCGAATGGATGTGTGAAACATCCATGGCAGACATTGTTGTCACCTTAGCGTGCTACATAACTTCTGAGTTATAGGAAGCACAAGCGCCACCTCCAATCAGCCTACACCAAAGACCCCTGCGCACACACCCGTCATTACTATGACAAATTGTGTAGCCATGTCAGCAAATGACTGGTGTCTGAAGACACACACACACATCTGATTTGGTCACTTGTAACTTGCTGTTTGGACAGTCAGTAGTCCTAAACTGATTTTAAAAACAAAACTGATTTGGGCATTAAGGCCGGAAGTGTGAACAAGGCTTTAGTATTTCTCCAGAAGGTTTTCTCAAGGAGAAAGCCTCCACTTCTACGTCAAAGATAATTGTTTTGTATGGTGTTCATCCTATACAAGAGCAAGGAAATGTTGATTAGAAAGTCTCCACTTCTACGTCAAAGATAATTGTTTTGTATGGTGTTCATCCTATACAAGAGCAATGAAATGTTGATTAGAAAGTCTCCACTTCTACGTCAAAGATAATTGTTTTGTATGGTGTTCATCCTATACAAGAGCAATGAAATGTTGATTAGAAAGTCTCCACTTCTACGTCAAAGATAATTGTTTTGTATGGTGTTCATCCTATACAAGAGCAAGGAAATGTTGATTAGAAAGTCTCCACTTCTACGTCAAAGATAATTGTTTTGTATGGTGTTCATCCTATACAAGAGCAAGGAAATGTTGATTAGAAAGTCTCTACTTCAGCATCAATGTATAGCATGCGTACAACTCCATTCAGTGCATAGTAAGTCATGCCTAACTTGGCTCACTAGTACTATAAAGTATCACACATCTTCCTTTACCCAACACAGGAAGATAACTCCTCCTCGACTCATAAACAGGAGAACTGGGGTTAGACCCTATAACTGTGAAAACATTACACTTGTAACAAACACATATAACTGTGTTCTTATTCAAGTACCTTCAATAAGCATCAACTTTAAAGTCAATAAGCAGACTACCCTCTTACAAATAAAAATATAAAAATATATACACTTTTAGATTAAACAACAGTCTCTGGAGTATCTCACAGGCGGCCTGATATTTGTCCTGGTTCTGGTGTGTCTCAGAGTTATATTTTCAGGCAGTGGGGTTGCTTCCATATCAGCAGCCTGTTGTTCACCACCTTCTTGGATGGCAGGTTCGTTCCATGGACCCCAATCATCCTCATCCGTGTTTGTTTGGTGGTCGACCGGTGGGATCCTGAGTTGTTCAGTCACTGGACGAATGTCTCTTCTGTTTCTGCTGTATTTTTTACCATTCACTAGTACTTCATACGACCCGGTCACTGAGTTGATCAGTGCATATGCCCAGCGTCCAAGTGCTTGCTGAGTTGTTGGGGTGGAGAAGAACCCTTACTGTTTGTCCTTGATGATGTTGGGCATGTCACAGGCATGTGTGTCATAGTGGTGTTTTGCTGTCAGGCCTTTGGCTTGTTTTCTTGGAATTACATTTTGTACCACTTGGGGTTTGAGCAGTTTTTTCATGGTGGGTAGGATCGTCC
Organism: Salvelinus namaycush; assembly: GCF_016432855.1. NCBI lineage: Eukaryota > Metazoa > Chordata > Actinopteri > Salmoniformes > Salmonidae > Salvelinus > Salvelinus namaycush. The sequence continues at coordinate 6,341,067 of NC_052312.1, read as the reverse complement.
GTGTGCGTCTGGACAGTCGCTGTACCGAAGAACTGTTAAGTCCCTCTGTTGGAGTGTTCCTCCATGCCAACACTGCTTTCCATGGGTCTTCATCATCCATCACAGCCTTTTTTAGGAGTGTGTTGGCAGTTTTCACCGCGGATTCCACTTTGGCTGTGATACGGTGATGACACGTTTAAAATCCCACTCATCAGCACATTTTTGAAAATCCATTCCTGAGAGGGAGGGGGCGGATTATCAGAAACAACAGCGTGGGCGAGGCCATGTCTGCTGAACTGTTTTTTAAGGCATTCAATGATGGTGTCTGATGTGGTGTCAGTCAGCTTGTCAAGCTCCCAGTAGTCAGAGTAATAATCAACCATGATGAGGTAGTTGCTTTTGTTGACTGTGAGTAAATCCATCCTGATCTTGAACCATGGGAGGGGAGGGATTTGGTGGGGGATGAGTGTCTCCTTTTGTTGTCTCTCTTTTGGATGGAGTTGCAGGTGGCACATTTGTTGATAAAGATCTTTACGTCCTCTGTAATCCTTGGCCAGAAAACAGCATCATGTGCCTTTCTGAGACTGGCCTCTATGCCTGAGTGGCCAGAGTGTATTTTGTGTAGAAAGTCAGCATGTAACATGTCAGGGATGAAGACACTGTTTCCTTTAAATATCAGTACATTTTCTGGGGTGAGCTCCTTTTGTACATCCAGAAGTCTTTCAATGTTTGACTCACAGCCTGTTTGGTTCCAGGCCAGCCGTTGTTGATTTGTGCGTACAGATCCTGAAACAGTGGGTCCTGGGAACAGTGTGCTTTGATTGACTCCATTGTCTTAGTTGAGATGTTGACATCACTGGTGTGATCCACCTGTTCCATGTGTTCTTCCAGGGTCAGTTGTGGCCAGGCCCATAGAGCAGACTGTGGCTGGTGTTTGCATTTGTCTGTGCTCTGTGGTTGACTGTGCTGTTCTGCACAGGAAGTCAGCTACATGTATTTCTTTGCCTTGGTTGTACTGCACATGGAGTTCATATCTTTGTTGCCTTTAACAACATTCTCTGGAGTCGCTTGGGTGCTGTGAGTAGGGACATCTTGAAGATCGTCTCAAGCAGCTTGTGGTCGCTGGGTATTGTGATGAACTCTCTGCCATGCAGATACTGGTCAAAATTGTCAGATGCAAAAACAATCGAGAGTCATTCTTTCTCAATCTGTGCATGTCTTTGTTGTCTGAGTCAATGTCCTGGAGGCAAATGCAACAGGTTGTCCTTTCTGTAGAAGGGCTGCACCCAAACCTGTCTTACTGGCATCACACCGCAGTGTGACTTCATTATTCAGGTCGTAGAAACTATTTGATAGTCTCAACTGTTGCGTCATGCTGTGGTAGCCATGTCAATTCAATGTTCTTGTCAGTCATTCTTCTCAGCGGCTCACGCACATCAGATAGGCGGGGAATGAATTTTGCAAGACAGTTCACAAACCCAAACAGCCGCTGTAGTGACTTGACGTCGGTCAGTGTACCCATGTTCTGAACGGCTGTTACTTTCTCTGGGTCAGGGCGAAGGCCCTCTGTTATTTTCTCTGGGTCAGGGCGAAGGCCCTCTGTTATTTTCTCTGGGTCAGGGCGAAGGCCCTCTGTTATTTTCTCTGGGTCAGGGCAAAGGCCCTCTGTTATTTTCTCTGGGTCAGGGCGAAGGCCCTCTGTTATTTTCTCTGGGTCAGGGCGAAGGCCCTCTGTTATTTTCTCTGGGTCAGGGCGAAGGCCCTCTGTGGTGAGAAGTTGACCCATGTATGTCACACTCGGTAGCTTTAACCAGAGTTTATTGTTGTTCAGCTTGACATCTCTTGCTCTCTGCAAGAGAGCTGTGAGGTATATGTCATGATCTGCCATTGCCTCTTTGTGTGTGTCACCACATCCATAGGATAGAATGTCATCTGCGATCACGCTCACTCCTTTTAGTCCCTGTAGTGCTTCACACTGTCTGCGCTGGTATTCTACAGCCGCTATCTTGACTCCAAATGTCATTCTCAGCCATCTATACCTGCCTACAGGTGTCCAGAAAGTTGTTAGGTAGCTGCTCACTTCATCAAGTTTGACTTGCCAATATCCGTCTTTGGCATCGAGTACTGAGAATACCTTTGCGTTGCATATCTCTGGTAGAATCTCTTCTGTTGTAGGCATCTGGAAGTGCGATCTCAGTGCACTACTTTTAACCTGTTATGGCTGCAAGGGGCAGTATTGAGTAGCCAGTTAAATCGTGCCCATTTCAAACGGCCTCGTACTCAATTCTTGCTTGTACAATATGCATATTATTATTACTATTGGATAGAAAACACTCTCTAGTTTCTAAAACCGTTTGAATTATTTATCTGAGTGAAACAGAACTCATACTGCAGCACACTTCCTGACCAGGAAGTGGAATGTCAGAAATCGATGCTCTGTTCAACTTCATGCCTATACATGGGCGTGATACGTAAGAGTCTACATACACTTCATACACCTTCCCCTGGTTGTCAAGAGGCGGTGAGAGAAAAAAATTCGTGTTTATCTTGGTCTGAGGTGGAATTAAAGGTCTTTGTTTGACGTGACCGTCCATTTCCTGTTTCTGGAGCGCGCGAAAGAGGACATGAATTTGTCTTCTGTTTTGCTCTCGTTATGGACGACTAACATCTCCGTCTTAGATTTTATTTGATACATGTGACCATATCATCGTAACGTATGTTTTTTCAATATAGTTTAATCAGATTATTGACATTTTTTCGGGAGTTTTGCCGTGTTCCGTTCTCTGACTTTGTTGACGTTGGAGTGATCCGTGCCACTTGGCAAGTGCCCATGCTAAATGAAGAGGGATATTTGCCGTTCCAGATCAAAACAACGACTGTTCTGGACAAAGGACACCTTGTCCAACATTCTGATGGAAGATCACCAAAAGTAAGAAACATTTTATGATGCTATTTCTAATATCTGTCGTGCATGTGAACTGGTCGTGGGCGCCCAAGTGTTTCTGGCTATTGTGGCTACGCTAATATAACGCTACATTTTGTTTTCGCTGTAAAACATTTAATAAATCGGAAATATTGTCTGGAATCACAAGATGCCTGTCTTTCAATTGCTGTACACTATGTATTTTTCAGAAATGTTTTATGATGAGTAATTAGGTATTTGACGTTGGTGTCTGTAAATATTATGGCTGCTTTCGGTGCAATTTCTGATTGTAGCTGAAATGTAAACTATGATTTATACCTGAAATATGCAAATTTTTCGAACAAAACATATGCTATACAATAAATATGTTATCAGACTGTCATCTGATGAAGTTGTTTCTTGGTTAGTGGCTATTTATATCTTTATTTGGTCGAATTTGTGATAGCTACTGATGGAGTAAAAACTGATGGAGTAAGAATAGTGGTGTCTTTTGCTAACGTGGTTAGCTAATAGATTTACATATTGTGTCTTCCCTGTAAAACATTTTAAAAATCGGACATGTTGGCTTGATTCACAAGATGTGTACCTTTCATCTGGTGTCTTGGACTTGTTAATGTGTGAAAGTTAAATATTTAAAAAAAATATCTTTTGAATTTCGCGCCCTGCACTTAAGCTGGATGTTGTCATAAGTGTACCGGTGTCGGGCTGCACCCCAAACAGGTTAACCAGGGCTCTGGGCTCTGGCAAGACACTGCCCAGATTTGCCAATCTTGATCGCATAATGAGTAGTTGTTTGGGATGATTTTACAAGATGATTTGTAGATCGACGATTCTCTGTAGTCTCGCTCAGGCCGATTCTGTTGAACCCGCTGGAGGTCAATGGTCCCCGTGGTTCCAACATACTGGTCCTGCACTGCATACTGTCATCAGGCAGCCAATACAGACATCATACTAGGAGACAAGTCCGCAAACAGCCAATCACAGAGAGCCGTCCCTCCCGACTTCCATCCTTCCGACAGAGACTCATCGCTGAAGGTGATGACATCGTACTGGATCACTGCTGTTGTTGCTGCTCCAGGGGTTCTTGTGTGGTCTCTATAAACCGTCTGGGTCTGCTGCAAGGCTGCATCTGCTACCGCTGGAACAGAGAGGGAGGGAGGGAGGGAGGGAGGGAGGGAGGGAGGGAGGGAGGGAGGGAGGGAGAGAGAGAGAGAGAGAGAGCAGGTAGTGTTAACCAACTGACAAGAGAACACCCCTTTCTCTAGGTTCTCTTTTGTTCCAGCCCATCCCCTCTAAAACTACTGATTCAAATTATCAACAAATCCTGGTGTTACATGATAACCTGCACCAGGGTTGGAAGGACTGCACCATGTGTTGTTACAGGGTTGGAAGGACTGCACCAGGTGTTGTTACAGGGTTGGAAGGACTGCACCAGGTGTTGTTACAGGGTTGGAAGGACTGCACCAGGTGTTGTTACAGGGTTGGAAGAACTGCACCAGGTGTTGTTACAGGGTTGGAAAGACTGCACCAGGTGTTGTTACAGGGTTGGAAGGACTGCACCAGGTGTTGTTACAGGGTTGGAAGGACTGCACCAGGTGTTGTTACAGGGTTGGAAGGACTGCACCAGGTGTTGTTACAGGGTTGGAAGAACTGCACCAGGTGTTGTTACAGGGTTGGAAGGACTGCACCAGGTGTTGTTACAGGGTTGGAAGAACTGCACCAGCTGTTGTTACAGGGTTGGAAGGACTGCACCAGGTGTTGCTACAGGGTTGAATGGAAAACCTGCACAACTAGTAACTGGCAGGAGTGGAGAACCCTGGTCAAATGTATGAAGTAGAAAGTGTGTTAACATACCGCTGACAGCAGACTGTGTATGAAGCAGACAGTGTGTTAACATACCGCTGACAGCAGACTGTGTATGAAGCAGACAGTGTGTTAACATACCGCTGACAGCAGACTGTGTATGAAGCAGACAGTGTGTTAACATACCGCTGACAGCAGACTGTGTATGAAGCAGACAGTGTGTTAACATACCGCTGACAGCAGACTGTGTATGAAGCAGACAGTGTGTTAACATACCGCTGACAGCAGACTGTGTATGAAGCAGACAGTGTGTTAACATACCGCTGACAGCAGACTGTGTATGAAGCAGACAGTGTTTTAACATACCGCTGACAGCAGACTGTGTATGAAGCAGACAGTGTGTTAACATACCGCTGACAGCAGACTGTGTATGAAGCAGACAGTGTGTTAACATACCGCTGACAGCAGACTGTGTATGAAGCAGACAGTGTGTTAACATACCGCTGACAACAGACTGTGTATGAAGCAGACAGTGTGTTAACATACCGCTGACAGCAGACTGTGTATGAAGCAGACAGTGTGTTAACATACCGCTGACAGCAGACTGTGTATGAAGCAGACAGTGTGTTAACATACCGCTGACAGCAGACTGTGTATGAAGCAGACAGTGTGTTAACATACCGCTGACAACAGACTGTGTATGAAGCAGACAGTGTGTTAACGTTCAACATCCTCCAGGTCCTCAGGACTGACTATCTGTTGTTCTGAACTGATGGGAAGATACTGGATCTGGCCGTCATGACTCAGGGCAATCTGAAAAGAGACAATGTTTTAAACAGTTAACATTCTAACATACTGTTTTCAAACAATAGAGTAAGCAATGCAGATATAGCACCATTCCATTACTTAATTATACTGAAATACAATACAATATTCTATATTGAGTAATTTTGAGATTGAATGTTTTTGTGATGGTGTTTTTGGGGTCCTCTCTCTCTCACCTGTTGCTCCTGCAGGAAGGCCCCATCGTGCTCCTATTGGATGATCTGTCCATCTGACATCTGTATGCGGTTCCCGTCTGCTAGCACCTGGGGTATGAAGTGTTGGACTCCATCCTGAGAGATGGTATATTGGACCTGGGACGGTGAAGAAGGAGAATTAGACCTGGGACGGTGAAGAAGGAAAAATTACTGCTCGGCCTCCGACCGCAAGGCACTACAGAGGGCAGTGCGTACGGCCCAGTACATCACTGGGGCCAAGCTTCCTGCCATCCAGGACCTCTATACCAGGCGGTGTCAGAGGAAGGTCCTAAAAATCCAGCCACCCTCGTCATAGACTGTTCTCTCTGCTACTGCATGGCAAGCGGTACCGGAGAACCAAGTCTAGTGCCAAGAGGCTTCTAAAGAGGCTTCACTTTCTAAACAGCTTCTACCCCCAAGCCATAAGACTGCTGAACAGCTAATCAAATGGCTACCCAGACTATTTGCATTGCCCCCCCCCCCCCCCCCCCCCCCTCCTATTTCACACCGCTGCTACTCTCTGTTGTTATCATCTATGCATAGTCACTTTAATAACTCTACCTACATGTACATATTACCTCAATTACCTCGACTAACCGGTGCCCCCGCACATTGACTCTGTACTGGTACTCCCCTGTATATAGTCTCTCTATTGTTATTTTATTCAAATCAAATTTTATTTGCCACATACACATGGTTAGCAGATGTTAATGCGAGTGTAGCAAAATTCTTGTGCTTCTAGTTCCGACCATGCAGTAATATCTAACCTAACAATTTCACAACAACTACCTTATACCCTCAAGTGTAAAGGAAGGAATAAGAATATGTACATAAAAATATATGAATGAGTGATGGCCGAACAGCATAGGCAAGATGCAGTAGATGGTATAGAGTACAGTATATAAATATGAGATGAGTAATGTAGGGTATGTAAACATTATATAAAGTGGCATTGTTTAAAGTGGCTAGTGATATATTTATTACATACATTTTTCCATTATTAAAGTGGCTGGAGTTGAGTCAGTATGTTGGCAGCAGCCCATCAATGTTAGTGATGGCTGTTTAGCAGTCTGATGGCCTTGAGATAGAAGCTGTTTTTCAGTCTCTCGGCCCCCGCTTTGATGCACCTGTACTGACCTCGCCTTCTGCTCTTTATTAATTAATTACTTGTTACTTCTTATTCTTATTAAAAAAAAATGTTTTTTTTAAACTGCATTGTTGGTTAGAGGCTCATAAGTAAGCATTTCACTGTAAAGTCTACACCTGGGAGGGTGGGTTAGGGTTAGGGTTAGGACCCTAAACAACTCCGCCGTAAAAGGGGCAAACGAAGCGGTCTTCTGGTCAGGCTTCGGAGACGGGCACATCGCGCTCCACTCCCTAGCATACTACTCGCCAATGTCCAGTCTCTTGACAACAAGGTTGATGAAATCCGAGCAAGGGTAGCATTCCAGAGAGACATCAGAGACTGTAACGTTCTTTGCTTCACAGAAACATGGCTCACTCGAGAGACGCTAACGGAGTCGGTGCAGCCAGCTGGTTTCTTCACGCATCGCGCCGATAGAAGCAAACATCTTTCTGGTAAGAAGAGGGGTGGGGGGGTATGCCTTATGATCAACGAGACGTGGTGTGATCATAACAACATACAGGAACTCAAGTCATTCTGTTCACCTGACTTAGAATTCCTCACAATCAAATGTCGACCGCATTATCTACCAAGGGAATTCTCTTCGATTATAATCACAGCCGTATATATTCCCCCCCAAGCAGACACATCGATGGCCCTGAACGAACTGTATCTGACTCTATGTAAACTGGAAACCACACACCCTGAGGCTGCATTCATCGTAGCTGGGGATTTTAACAAGGCTAATCTGAAAACAAAACTCCCTAAATTCTATCAGCATATCGATTGTGCTACCAGGGCTGGTAAAACCCTGGATCATTGTTATTCTAACTTCCGCGAGGCATATAAGGCCCTCCCCTGCCCTCCTTTCGGAAAAGCTGACCACGACTCCATTTTGTTGCTTCCAGCCTACAAACAGAAACAAGAAGCTCCAGCGCTCAGGTCTGTTCAACGCTGGTCCGACCAATCTGATTCCACGCTTCAAGACTGCTTCGATCACGTGGATTGGGATATGTTCCGCATTGCGTCCAACAACAACATTGACAAATACGCTGATTCGGTGAGCGAGTTAATTAGAAAGAGCATAGGCGACGTAATACCCACAGCAACGATTAAAACATTCCCAAACCAGAAACCATGGATTGATGGCAGCATTCGAGTGAAACTGAAAGCGCGAACCACTGCTTTTAACCAGGGCAAGGTGACCGGAAACATGACCGAATACAAACAGTGTAGCTATTCCCTCCGCAAGGCAATCAAACAAGCTAAGTGCCAGTATAGAGACAAAGTAGAGTTGCAATTCAACAGCTCAGACACAAGAGGTATGTGGCAGGGTCTGCAGTCAATCACGGATTACAAAAAGAAAACCTGCCCCGTCGCGGACCAGGATGTCTTGCTCTGACAGACTAAATAACTTTTTTGCTCGCTTTGAGGACAATACAGTGCCACTGACACGGCCCGCTACCAAAACCTGCGGGCTCTCCTTCACTGCAGCCGAGGTGAGTAAAACATTTAAACGTGTTAACCCTCGCAAGGCCGCAGGCCATGACGGCATTCCCAGCCGCGTCCTCAGAGCATGTGCAGACCAGCTGGCTGGTGTGTTTACGGACATATTCAATCAAGCCTTATCCCAGTCTGCTGTTCCCACATGCTTCAAGAGGGCCACCATTGTTCCTGTTCCCAAGAAAGCTAAGGTAACTGAGCTAAACGACTACCGCCCCGTAGCACTCACTTCCGTCATCATGAAGTGCTTTGAGAGACTAGTCAAGGACCATATCACCTCCACCCTACCTGACACCCTAGACCCACTCCAATTTGCTTACCGACCCAATAGGTCCACAGACAACGCAATCGCAACCACACTGCACACTGCCCTAACCCATCTGGACAAGAGGAATACCTATGTGAGAATGCTGTTCATCGACTACAGCTCAGCATTTAACACCATAGTACCCTCCAAACTCGTCATCAAGCTCGAGACCCTGGGTCTCGACCCCGCCCTGTGCAACTGGGTACTGGACTTCCTGACGGGCCGCCCCCAGGTGGTGAGGGTAGGTAACAACATCTCCACCCCGCTGATCCTCAACACTGGGGCCCCACAAGGGTGCGTTCTGAGCCCTCTCCTGTACTCCCTGTTCACCCACGACTGCGTGGCCATGCACGCCTCCAACTCAATCATCAAGTTTGCGGACGACACTACAGTGGTAGGCTTGATTACCAACAACAACGAGACGGCCTACAGGGAGGAGGTGAGGCCCTCGGAGTGTGGTGTCAGGAAAATAACCTCACACTCAATGTCAACAAAACAAAGGAGATGATTGTGGACTTCAGGAAACAGCAGAGGGAGCACCCCCCTATCCACATCGACGGGACAGTAGTAAGTTAAGGTCCTCGGTGTACACATCATGGACAAACTGAATTGGTCCACCCACCTCAGGAGGCTGAAGAAATTCGGCTTGTCACCAAAAGCACTCACAAACTTCTACAGATGCACAATCGAGAGCATCCTGTCGGGCTGTATCACCGCCTGGTACAGCAACTGCTCCGCCCACAACCGTAAGGCTCTCCAGAGGGTAGTGAGGTCTGCACAACGCATCACCAGGGGCAAACTACCTGCCCTCCAGGACACCTACACCACCCGATGTCACAGGAAGGCCATAAAGATCATCAAGGACAACAACCACCCAAGCCACTGCCTGTTCACCCCGCTATCATCCAGAAGGCGAGGTCAGTACAGGTGCATCAAAGCAGGGACCGAGAGACTGAAAAACAGCTTCTATCTCAAGGCCATCTGACTGTTAAACAGCCACCACTAACATTGAGTGGCCGCTGCCAACATACTGACTCAACTCCAGCCACTTTAATAATGGGAATTGATGGAAATTTATGTAAAAATGTATCACTAGCCACTTTAAACAATGCCACTTAATATAATGTTTACATACCCTACATTACTCATCTCATATGTATATGTATATACTGTACTCTAAATCATCTACCTGTACAGATACACTACTGCCCTAAATGTTTACATTAAGAATCACAGAAAAACATATAAAACATTTATTTTGCTTTCTTGTTAAATGTTAAAATGTCCAAACCAGCCCACCAGGGGGTTCAATCCGGCCCGCCAGGGGGTTCAATCCGGCCCGCCAGGGGGTCCAATCCGCCCCGCCAGGGGGTCCAATCCGGCCCGCCAGGGGGTCCAATCCGGCCCGCCAGGGGGTCCAATCCGGCCCACCAGGGGGTCCAATCCGGCCCACCAGGGGGTCCAATCCGGCCCACCAGGGGGTCCAATCCGGCCCACCAGGGGGTCCAATCCGGCCCACGGTTGGTTTGAGTAGAAAATGTAACCGATTTTCAGTGCGGCCACCTGAACCTCGTTAAAGACTGAATGCTCCACCCAGTTTGACACCCTGATCTACAGCGTACATCAGTCACCTGGTTGTCTCCTGTCATGTACTGTAACGTTTGTCCGTCCACTGTGGTGATTTGCTGGATGTACGTGGCCTCCTGTTGGTCTTCCAGGACTTGTTCCTGGGACACTATGATATGGTCCTTGAAGGGGTTAAACCAAGGCCTCATACCTTTTAAAGGGTTAATAAATGGTGTTATGATAAACTGTAAGGTCTCATCTTCTAGGAGACCTGTGTGTGTGTGTTAACACCTGTTTGAGTGTTGTGCCCTTCAGACATTATCAGAAGGCGGAAACCACCTACACTCCTACTCCTCCTGTCTGGGCCCCACCTGGCTATCTGAGGTTCTGAGAATACAATGGGTTTTCTGAGAACACAAGGCTGCAGCAAGCCTGATGAAAACAGCCACCTGTCAGAAAATGCTTATTATGTTATGACCCTATACTTGTGATGGAAGGTCAAGTTTCAGTCAAACTCACTTCTGAGCTTTTAATTGCTGACAGGATGGTTGCTGCTGTCAGGGGGAGGTTAGATTTATTCAAATGTTGTTGCCAGGGAAAGTTACGCAAGGAGAAATGGGAGGCTATATGAGTTACAGGAAGTCTTAGACATTTTGCAGAACCTGGGGAGAGCTATCATATACTGTACTCTGTAACCAACTTCTGCCTACAATTGCATTACTTAAGGAGAATTTTAATACTTAAACAAAGAGTCTGTGTTTCCTTTCCATTACTAATGTATGTTTGATAATTATATAGACTTAATCATCTGATGAAGAAATTGACCAACATACTGACCCAGGCCTTGTTCCCAGGACACTATGATGTGGTCCTGATCCAGGCCTTGTTCCTAGGACACTGTGATGTGGTCCTGATCCAGGCCTTGTTCCTAGGACACTATGATGTGGTCCTGACCCAAGGCATGTTGTAGCTGCTCTGGACTGATGGTCTGTCCTGCCTGAAGAGCTGCTGGAGATACACAGAAACAGAGACAGGTCACACAACGGGCTAATGGCTACCATACAGTAAAATGTATGTTAGCATTTCAAACCACCTTAGGGGGAGCTTGTGTATTGCCCTAGCTGGCTCAGTGTACAGTATATAAACCAGAATGTCAGATGGTATGGATGGAAATGGACGTATTCAACCAGTGAAATGATCTGTGGATGTGTGTGTGTGTGTCCACTTGCTAGTGTGTAGGCTCTTGTATGGTTCCTTACACTGTAGAACCTCCTCATTACTGTTAACTATGATGTTCTGCTGGGAGCCTGCTCCAGAGCGGGTCTTCTTTGTCGGAGGGTCCTGGCTGTGGAGGCACTCCATATAGAACTTGAGGTGGCTGTTACGGTTAAACCTGATAGAATAACATGGATATTCACAATCAGCCACAGAGTCACCATTCTCAACCCTTCTGCTCCAAGTTGTTAAGGGCACAAGGTGAGACCCAAATGCAGACACAGGAGGCAGATGGTTGAGCTCTGATAGGTCGGGGACAGGCGAGAGTTCATAAATCAGGTCAGAGTCGAAAACAGTACCAGGCGATAGGCAGGCTTGAGGTCAGGACAGGCAGCGGTTCAGTAAAAAGGTCCAAACAGTACAAGGGGATTGGAAGGCTCTAGGTCAGGACAGGCAGAGTGGTCAGGCAGGCGGATTCGGTGTCAGGACAGGCAGAGTGGTCAGGCAGGATGGATTCGGTGTCAGGACAGGCAGAGTGGTCAGGCAGGATGGATTCGGTGTCAGGACAGGCAGAGTGGTCAGGCAGGATGGATTCGGTGTCAGGACAGGCAGAGTGGTCAGGCAGGATGGATTCGGTGTCAGGACAGGCAGAGTGGTCAGGCAGGATGGATTCGGTGTCAGGACAGGCAGAGTGGTCAGGCAGGCGGATTTGGTGTCAGGACAGGCAGAGTGGTCAGGCAGGACGGATTCGGTGTCAGGACAGGCAGGGGTCAGAACCAGGAGGGCTAGGAAACAGAGACTGGGGAAAATAGGAGCTAGGAGAACCGCTGGTTGACTTGGCAAAACAAGACAAACTGGTACAGAGAGACAGGAACACAGGGATAAATACAATACAACTAATGGGGAAAACAGGAGACACCTGGAGGTGGGTGGAGACAATCACAAAGACAGGTGAAACAGATCAGGGCGTGACAACCTGTTCACGTCCCTCATGAATTTAGATGGAAAGGACTGGTGTAAGAAAAATGGGGGAACATTTCTCTAGCCCAGTGGTTCCCAGGCCTTTTGGAACTGTGGCACACATTGATAAAATATTCTGCAGTACACCTAAAATGTCCCTATTAATGTATTTAGTGGTAATGACCACCATCTCATCTGAGCCATACTGCAAATCATCAATTTTCTGTAAAAAGTTTTTTTAAATAGATTAAGTAGGGTTTATTTGAACTATTGTCATAGTTCCTTACTCATGAAGATTAATTTGTGTGTACCCCTTTAAGAGCGTCCCGTGAATTCGCAATATAATAACTTAATATGGGTCTTTACTTTTGAACGATTTGGGCTTGAGAACAGCGGTTTTCTGCTTCGTAAAAGTCCAGCCATGATGGATACAAAGCCATACGCCATTTCTTTCCATGGCAGAGGCTGTGGTAGAGCAAAGCCAAATCAGACTTTTCTGTGCTAATTGTTCTCACAGGCGTAGTAAAATGATACAGAGTGACTTTGCTTGTGATGCACACCCCTCAAATGATACACATGTAATAACAGCCTCACATGTGTGCCTGGCTATTAAGGAGGGATTTTCTTTCACTGGTACTCCCACATAAAAAGTCCACAGTTTATAAGTGAGTGTTCAGGTTAGGGAAAGTTTCAGGGCACACCTCATAGTTCCTCAAGGCACATACGTGTCATCACTGCTTTAGCCTATGTTTACACCAATCAATGCCTTTGTGTAAGGAGGACTTTGGGTAAAATAATTTACTTTGATAGATAATTGTGCCAGTGCACTGCGTCTATAATACTTAATAAAAACAAGTTTAGAGAAATCTGCAATCTGACTGGCTTGGGGTCATACCTCTGTCCACAGATCTGGCAGCTTCTCGTTGGTATGCGTCATCATGCGCCTCCTCAGGTCCTTCTTGTTCTTGGAGGCAAAGCTGCAGCTTCTTGTTCTTGTGAGGTCTCAGGAAGGCATGCATGGGACAACCATGTGATGACATGCTTTGGAAGCAATTGTAGATCACTACTAGGTCAACGCTGCCTATGTGGTGACTGTCAAAAGGCTTGTGATGTAAATGTTGTCTGTGTGTATCAGATCGTATGTTTAGAATAATGCTAATATCACTGAAACAATTTGGCAGTATTGCCAGAACATTGCTCTGGGAACCTAAAGGAGTAGCTCAGTTTCAAGGTCCTAGCTTTGACAGAAGAAGCCTCGTGAGGTATCAGTCAGTCACATGCAGTAACCAACGTTAAGAATGAATAATGAATCATGTAAATCATGCTTATATGACTTGTTTGTGTAGCAGTATATAAGGACTGAAAGGGAAATGCCTTTGCAGAGTTTCATCAAGTTTGGATTGAGTTTGAACCTCTCCAGTTAACTGATAATACATTGTAATTCATTTAATATTGACTTCAGGTGTCCCTCGTGTTGAATTTCCAACACAGTCTTCCTTCATACGTCATCTCCTAGCCTCCTGCTGCCCTCTCCTAGCCTCCTGCTGCCCTCTCCTAGCCTCCTCCTGCCCTCTCCTAGCCTACCTGGTGATTCTCTGATACACCTCTACGCAGACGATACCATTCTGTATACTTCTGGCCCCTCTTTGGACACTGTGTCAACTAACCTCCAGACGAGCTTCAATGCTATACAACTCTCCTTCCGTGGCCTCCAACTGCTCTTAAACGCAAGTAAAACTAAATGCATGCTCTTCAACCGATCACTACCCGCACCTGCTCGCCCGTCCAACATCACTACTCTGGACGGCTCTGACTTAGAATATGTGGACAACTACAAATACCTAGGTGTCTGGTTAGACTGTAAATTCTCCTTCCAGACTCACATTAAGCATCTCCAATCCAAAATTAAATCTAGAATCAGCTTCCTATATCGCAACAAAGCATTCTTCACTCATGCTGCCACACATACCCTCGTAAAACTGACCATCCTACCATCCTTGACTTCGGTGATGTCATCTATAAAATAGCCTTGTAACGGTCGTCTTTCGGTGAGAGAGTGGACCAAGGCGCAAAGACGAACACTGACACGAAATACACTTGATAATTACAAAATAACAAACGCACGTAGACAGACCTGAACTAACTAACTTACATATACACGAAGAACGCATGAAACAGGAACAGACTACATAAACCGAACGAACGAACAAACAAACCGAGACAGTCCCGTGTGGCGCGACAAACACAGACACAGGAGACAACCACCCACAAACAAACAATGTGACACCACCTACCTTAATATGATTCTCAATCAGAGGAGATGAAAACCACCTGCCTCTAATTGAGAACCATATCAGGTACCCATTAAACCAACATAGAAACACAAAACATAGACTGCCCACCCAAACTCACGTCCTGACCAACTAACACATACAAAACTAACAGAAAACAGGTCAGGAACGTGACAAGCCTCCAACACTCTACTCAACAAACTGGATGCAGTCTATCACAGTGCCATCCGTTTTGTCACCAAAGCCCCATACACTACCCACCATTGCGACCTGTACGCTTTCGTTGGCTGGCCCTCACTTCATACTCGTCGCCAAACCCACTGGCTACAGGTTATCTACAAGTCTCCACGTGCTCCAGCAGGTATATCTCACTGGTCACCCCAAAAGCCAATTCTTCCTTTGGTCGTCTTTCCTTCCAGTTCTCTGCTGCCAATGACTGGAACGAACTGCAACAATCTCTGAAGCTGGAAACACTTATCTCCCTCACTAGCTTTAAGCACCAGCTGTCAGAGCAGCTCACAGATTACTGCACCTGTACATAGCCTATCTATAATTTAGCCTAAACAACTACCTCTTCCCCTACTGTATTTA